>NC_133309.1:19485003-19699100 GCF_012295235.1 Primulina huaijiensis | reverse complement strand
TTTTCAAATAAAATAATTTCTAAATTTTTTATGATAATATAGTTAAAAGATATGATTTGTATGGTTGTTAACATGTATAATTGAAAGAATTCTTTTTGTTAAAGTATAATATATACTCACACATCTTTTGTGAGTAAGTGGTGAGAAATGAGAAAACAATTAATAAACTTTTATTGATTATTAAAAAATAGTTAATTACAAGAATATAATTCCCCTATAAAAAAATATTGATTATAAAAAAAATAGAAGATAAATAACGGACTGCAAAGTTCTTTGTTCATTGTAATTGTTTTTTTTAGATTTGATTGATGTTCTATAAATGTGTTCTAAAAAAAAATCCATCAATCAATATGTTCTAAAAAAAAAGATTTGTTTGTGTTGGATAAGTTTCAAAGGTAGTCGAAGGTATCCATTATATTAATGTTTATATATGTAGACATTTATGGTAGAATGTTTGGGAAAAAAAATTATGTCATTGTAAAACTTTGCAGTCACGTTAATAAAAAAAAGAAAAAGAAAAAAAAAGAAAAAAAAAGAGAGAAAATAAAGGGGGATTTTATTCTTTGTAATTTTCCTATTTTGTTTTCAATATTAGTTTATTTAATTGTCTGCTTTACTAATTAGCCTTTTTCAATGAGAGTTAATAATCATTCCAACTCCATGAGTGTAAATCAGCTATCCATTAAATATTTTGACCTGAAAGAATATGGAGTTGAGGCTTTTACAAAAAAATTCTCGATATTATACATGTTATGGTGGGTGGTGTGAATTATCTTTTTGACTATATTATCATAAAAAAATTTAGAAATTAAAAAAATATATATATATATTGTTACTTTATATATTATGTGAAAATAATAATAAAAACACATCTAATTATATATTATTATATTAAATGAAAATATATATATATATATAAATCGGTATATGAGTTTGTTTTTAAAATGAATATGTTTGTATATTTGAATATATAAAAGGAATAAAGAATCTAGGTTGTGATTTTCCGATAAATTTTATTACTAAGGGACTAGTAATAAGATAGTGTGGGGGTGTGATGAAACTTAAAATTAATAATTTATTATATGTTAAAACCTATATTTTAAAATTTAAGTTTCATTAAAATTATAAAATTATGTTATTTTAGTATTGTGTGTTTATATTTAAATGTCTTACTAAATATGTTTTATTTTCAGGTTTTCTACGTGTTGGTAAAATAATGATAACTCAAGCTAGAAAATTCAAATGGAGGTGATTCAAATATTTTTGGAATCCTTGAGAAATTATCTACAACTTTGCAGAAGACATGATTGCCTAAAAAGTTGGTTAAGATGATCAAATTGTGAAAATATCAAAAGGAGGACAAATTTACTTTCACCATGACCAGCATATAGTAAAAAAATCATAACTATTTCAATATTTAACCAAATGAGGTGAACCAAGTGGCCAAATTCATCTACAGACAATTCCCCACATGTTTGCTGTTTTGAGCTGAGTCAAATTCGGTGATTAAAGTCGTGGAACAAAGCATTGAAAGAAGGGGCATGGAATTGAAGTTGGAGGAGACAAAGACTACTATTACAACTACATTGCATTAATAGAATTTTTGACCCTTTCTCTCATTTGGCCTATAAATAGAGGCCTTGTGCTAGCTTGAGAATCATTCTATCTCATTGTAAAATATAGTGTGAGTGTGTATAAAAGTTCTAAGTTCCAATATATTTTTCATTTTCCAAATTATGAGTGATGTTTTTAGTGTTGATCAAAAGTAAGTTCATGGAAAGCTAAATCTATTATGTCAAGGTGAAGAGGATGAATTCTTGGTGAAGTAAGATTGTTTATATTTTGTATATTCTTTCTTTATTTCTTTTCATTTTGCTAATTTCTTTTTATTGTAGGTATAAAAATGAATTATTTGTTGTTATCAATTTACATCAAATGCTTGATACCATTTAAGTGGTTATCTTGATTTGTTGTTTAATTTTGATACAATAAATATTTCATCAATTATTATTGTTATATTATACATACATATATATATATATATATAGACGATAATGTGGCTCTGCCGGTTGTTCTAAATGAAATATTATGATTTAATACTAATATCTAACAATCTAACATTTACTTTATCGCAACTAACTTTTACTTTCCGCATCTAACATTTACTTTATCGCAACTAACTTTTACTTTCCCGCAACTAACTTATTAAATCATATATTTCATTTAGGCAATAGCGTGGCTCTGCCGGTTGTTCTAAATGAAATATAATGATTTAATTTAACATTTATTTTATGCAGTTATATATTTATATAGTTATATATATAATCATAGGTACCATATATAAAATATCGGTGAATTCGGTATTTTCTATAGTGGGAACTATATTATATTAGGTGTGTATTTAAATATTTTTATTTTCTTGGAACCATTATTTATGGTGGTTTCCTTTGTTTTACTTTTAGTTAAACAATATTGCATAAACCAAGAATAAATCCTCGAGCCTTGACAAAATTTATAATTTGTAAACTTCGTTCTTGCATTTGGTAATCTATAAATTAATAAATTTAAACTTAAAATAACCTCTCTGTGGATCGATCTCGTACTTACGAAATATATTATTTGCAGACAACCTACACTTGGGTGAATTATAATTTAAGTAGTAGCAGCAGTCAACCCAATGAGCCAGTTTTCTTTGTCGCTTCAAATCAATCCAAAAACTGGTTATGGCATAAAATATTGAACCACCTCAATTTCAAAGCCATTGCGCAAGTAAGCAAACATGGACTGGTAACTGGTCTACCAAAGATTGAGTTTTCAAAAGATAAAATTTGTTGAGCATGTCAGCTTGGGAAGCAAGTGAGATCATCTTTCAAAAACAAAGGAAGTAAATCTTTTACCCGATGCTTAGAACTGATGCATATGGACTTGTTTGGTCCAATATTAGCCATAAGCTTAGGGGGAATGAAATACACTTTAGTGATTATTGATGACTTCTCAAGATTTACTTGAGTAATTTTTCTCAAATCTAAAGATTAAACTGATTCACAATTGATAAAACTTTTCAAAAGTCTTTTAAATGAGAAATCAGTTGAGATTGACGAAATAAGATCCGATCTCAAAACTCAATTTTTCAATCAAACTCTATCCAAGTTTCTTGAAAATTTGGGAATCAGACATGAGTTCTCAGCTGCAAGAACACCACAACAAAATGATGTAGCTGAACGCAGAAATGAGACTCTTAAGGAGGCATCTAGAACTATGCTCGCTGATTCTAGAGTTTCTCAAAGGTTTTGGGCAGAAACAGTTAATACAACATGTTACACTAAGAATAAATCAATGATTAATAAGAAATAGTCAAAAACACCCTATGAGATCTGGCATAATAAGAAAAGTGTGGTTTCAAACTTCAAGATATTTGGGTGTAAGTGCTTCATTCATAATAATGATAAAAATCATTTAATTGCCTTTGATAGTAAATTAGATGAAAGATTATTTTTTGGTTATTCATCAGTTAGTAAATTTTATAGGATATTTAATAAGCGTGCTCTTAATGTTGAATAATCAATACATGTTATTTTGATGAAACTGTACTAACTGATAAGCGAACTGATCAAGTTGAGCTGACAAATCACGTAACATATATTAGTCTGGAGAATGATAGTGAAGATGATGACCATCATGTCAGAAATTTCCTTTAAACACCAAAACTCGAAGTGGTAGAACAATCAGTTGAACGGGACACAGTTCTTAATTATCAGACTGGAATACGTCAAGAACATATTCAAACACAAACTAAAGTCTTGTCAACTAAAGCGGAAGAAACTGATCAGTTACAAACTGAAACAGTTACACAAAGAATTTGACAGATCCAAAATACAGATAGAGCAAAAATCATCCTCATGATTTTGTAATAGGTAACCAATCTGATCCGTTAAAGACTAGAAATCAAATGCTTAACTTATTTATACACTCTGTATTTATATCTCAGTTAGAACCAAAGAAAACTGATGAAGCTCTAGCTGATCCAAGCTGGATAATTGTTATGCAAGAAGAGCTAAATCAGTTTACCCATAACAATGTCTGGACTTTAGTTGCAAGACCGCTTTCAAAATCTATTAGAGGTACAAAATGGGTGTAAGGAGATGGTTCAGTTGTGCACAACAAAGCGAGGCTAGACGCACAAGGCTATAGGCAAGAAGAAGAATAGATTATGATGAAACGTGTGCTCCAGTAGCTCGAATGGAAGCAATCAGAACATTCATTGCCTACGCATTCTTCAAAACTTCAAATTATAGCAAATGGATGTAAAAAGCGGGTTCCTAAATGGTCAGTTACAAGAAGACGTTTACGTAGAACAACCACCAGGTTTTGTCAATCATTTATTCCCTGACCATGTTTATCATCTTAACAAAGCATTATATGGTCTTAAACAAGTTCCCAGAGTCTGGTATGATACCTTATCAAAAATTTTAACTTATCATGATTTCATTGTAGGAACAGTTGACAAGACACTATTCAAATTTTCACACAACCCCAAATTATGCGAAAAATTTGCTAACCTAATGCATGAATAATTTGAGATGAGTATGATATGTGAACTGACATTCTTTATCGATTTGCAAGTGAAGCAACTGAAAACTGGTATCTATATCAGTCAGACTAAATATACGAAGGAACTGATCAAGAAATTTGGCATAGAAACATGTGTTAGAGTAGGTGCCTAGCAAGCCAACTAGTGGCTTGGGCTTTTTATTGACTCTAATGTAAAACAATATTTATTTTAATAATATTTTATGATTTCATTTGATTATGGCATTATACTTTATCTGTATACCCATGCAAGCTGCATAGATAAAGTCCCTGAATATACAATAGGTACCATAAAGTCTGCCTCACAACTTATTATTATAAAACTCATTAGGAAGCGTGCCGAATATTCTAAACAGGTTCCTAGTCGAATCAGCCGTCTAAAAAAAGGATAAAATTTGCTCGATCTCAAAACTAGCATCTGTGATGTAAACATCATGTTTCAATGGCAAGGGCATGGAGATGTCAATTTACACAGATGGGTGATCATATGATGATGTACTGAACAACCCTCTCTGTAACTGTCCAAGTGGTTCTCACTTATCGAGTGGAATAGTTCGCGGTTATTGTTGTACACCATTAGTCCTTTGAACATGAAAAATGTAGGGGCTATACGTACTAGCATGCGCTTTGATCCATTTACTGACTTCATTGAGGGTAATCAGGTTGCGAAGTTGGGTGTAGTTTCGGAATACATAAGAGCAAATGCATTGTACTCGGGGATTCACCGTTTGCCTACGGGTAAAGATAACCTATGTGGTCTGATGAATTAATAATGCAAGGAATCTCTGGTCAGAGTAAGACATATGCAGTTTGAAAATGTGTTTCCTCAGTTGCGCATACCATGACACTATTACTCAAAGATAAATCACATCGTCGTCGAATTTATATACAACTCTCGATATACCAATGGTTGTAGATTTGATCCGGATATATGTGTTGAATGGACCTTACTGTACGCTAATCGTGACTAAAGGTTCTTGCAGGAACTATCAGTGGTACCTAGAGGATCATGGGGTGATGCTACTAGACGCTCTTACCGTGATCCGATGGGTGCAAACAGAAATGAGTTCTGATATTCTTGATCAAGGAGTCGATGAAAAGAATGGAGTTAACTATGGTAAACCCGAATAAAAATAAATGTTATTCTGAATCACATGGAGATGTCAACCCACGGCTAGCTGTATCTCTGAACCATTGAGGGTCACACAAGTATCGGATTTTGTGTTTCCGTTGAGATAGTCAAATTTCAAGGAGTTGGAATTTGGCGATTATAGTTTAATGGAGATCAAACAGGAAGCTTATAAAGGATTTTATGAGCTGATTCCATAAGATGTAAGAAATGGAAGTTAGCTTGATTGAAAATTAAGGAATTAGAGTGGAACTGCCTGTTTTGTGAAGGAATTCACTAAAATTGGCACATGCCCAAGATGGTAAGTGAAAATTTTGATCATCGAATTTTTCAATTTTCATTATATGAACAAGACTTGTATCCTTGATACATCGGCGCTCTCGGATCGTCGATTAGGGTTACAATGAGTTCGGAATAATTTATTTAGTAGATTTGGAATTTACTAATTAAATGTCGGTACTAGTAGTGATGACTACTAACATGTACAAATAATATTATTATTATTATTATTATTATTATTATTATTATTATTATTATTATTATTAATATTATTATTATTATTATTATTATTATTATTATTATTATTATTATTATTATTATTATTATTATTATTATTATTATTATTATCATCAAAAGTTGTCAAACACATAATGTAATAAATAATAATATAAGGATTTAAAATAATAAAAAATTGTAGAGTTCTAGTACCACAAGGACTCTAAGTCCTTGTGGGAGAGAGACTCCTAATTGGATTAGGAGTTAACCACTATATATACACCATGAAGGGTCATAAAATAGAACAACAAGTCTTTGCACACAATTTTGCACACAAAATTGAAAAACACTCTCCTCCCTTGAATTGAAGTCACGACCATCTCATATTTTTGTGAAGAATATTTTGGCTTTCTCCTTCCTTACACCGCCTCGATGCCGTCGCTGCATTGTCTCCAGATTTTGAAAATTCGGAGACTATAGTCTCAACGCACGAATCACTTGCAATTTCTAGTGTAATCAAAGCAAGGAGGACAGCTTCTGATCGTTGAACTAATTAGACGATTAAATTAAATTTAATTAGACGATTAAATTCAAATTGTCGTTCGTATGGATTTATAAGAAGGACTATATCCGCTTAAAAATCGAAATAGTTTGGAGTTCAGCGTAGTATACGCACAAGTTTAAACTTTTAAACACCCTATAAATGTTTTGTTAAACACATGACGCCCAAGAAACGCCATTGAATGTCGAGACGAAAAATTTTAAATTTTCGCTGCGTCTTAGGTACGAGAATATGATGCATCAACAATATGTTTAGCCGCATCTACTCCCATGAGCTCCTCAATAAAGTTAGATAAGAATGAAAGGGGAATATCAGTTGAGATAGCATTTTACGGTTGTTTAATAGGTTCATTATTGTACCTAACTTCTAGTCGTCCTGATATTATGTCTGTTATATGTTTATGTGCTAGATTTCAAGCTAATCCTAAACAATCTCATTTCTTAGCTGCTAAACACATATTGAAATATCTGCAAGGCACACAAAATGTGGGCTTATGATATGCTTAGGACTTTTTTTTTTTCAATTTAGTTGGATATTCAGATGCAGATTATGCAGGATGTAAGCTTGATCGCAAAAGTACAAGTGGATTATGTCAGTTTCGAGGAAACAGACTAATCTAATGGTTCAGCAACAAGGAAACATCCATTGCCACTTCCACAACTGAAGCTGAATATTTAGCTGCTGGAAGTTGTTGTGCTGAATTGCTATTCAGCAACAACTAAAGGATTATGGAAATATTCCTACAGAATCACCAATCTTCTGTGATAAAACCAGCTCTATTGCGATCACATATAATCCAGTTCTTCATTCCAGGACCAAGAATATTGATGTCAGACATCAATTCATTAGAGATCATGCTCTGATGAACGACAGTCGACCGGAATACATATCAACTGAACAACAAGCAGCAGACATCTTCACAAAGCCTTTACCTGAGACTAAGTTTTCTTACTTTAGAAATATTTTAGGGCTTATTGATTTGTCTTAGTTATTAATATGTGGGGAACATTGAATTTTAGTGAGTTAAGTAATAAGATAGATTTCGGTTGTTTATGAACTGAACTAAGCCAGTTTCAAACTGATCTGTTAGTAACTGAATCAACTGATCTTATCAAATAAGTTGACTAACTTTAAATTCGTTTTAGTTCTATAATAACAATCAAGACTTATTGAGATTTGTTAATTTAAATTTATTCAAATTTTAAATCCAAAATCCTGTTTTTACGTAACTGCCCGATTTCAGTTTCTAAAATAAATCACAACAGTTGAATGACCTATAATTACGATCAAACTACCGAAATTTTAAAAGTCACGAGACATATTTAGAAACCATCTTTCTCAGACTTCACTTTACAGTTTTCAAATTTTTCTAACTCTCGAATTTCCTAGAGCAAGTTACTTGCATTATCTCTTTTCTCTCCTTACAGAGCTAATTCAAGATTTAAATGGCAGCACAAACTTTTGCTTTCCTGTTGAACACTATTGTCATCGATTTTGAATCGATTCTGTCAATTTCTGATGAATCAGTTCGATGCGTATTTGAGAAGATTGAAGCTTCTGGGCTTCGTCACTTCTTAGGGCTGGCTACTCAGGAACTTTACTCGTTTGAGCTACTATCTATCTGTGAGTCCAGCTATGTATTTGATGATGGGAAGATTCAGATGACATTCAACAATCACTCAATGATTATTGATGAAGCTTATTTCAGAAACTAACCCCAAATTATGGTGCACTGAGTTATTGGTCTTCGTTCTTGTATGTTATAAGCTATACAAATGACGCTATTATGCAGTATTTATGTCTTCATTTGGGGTACAAAATAGCTTAATTGTGGTATCTACAATACTCAATGTGCAGTATCATGAACACATGTATGAGTTATTAGTCTTCGTTTTGGTATGGTACAATCAGTAAGAATGACCATACTATGTGGTATTTATGTATTGATTTGAATTATGGTATCAATAATACTCAATGCACCATGAACAAATTTATGAGTTAATGGTGTTCGTTCTTTAGCTCATCCATGAGTAAATTTTTTAGTATTTTCATGACCATGACATTATAATAAAATTTATGTAGTATTTTAGCTTAATTACTATTATATTTTTGTATACCCAATACTCATATAATTATCAAAATAATGATTTTTCCAGAATAATATCGGTACTATATCTAGCTGAACCACACATCACCAACACCAAACAACTATATTAGTACATCAATGCATATCAATTATTGTCAGTTTGAAACACATGTACAATTGAATCATATTTGAGGCATCATCATCATCTTTCAAACATATTGCAAAACACAACATCTATGGCTTAATCTCTGCACACTTTATCGACAGCCCCAAAAATAACTCCACTAAACTACGCCATTTTTCGATATCATGTATAGCTCCCCATTACACTGACAGCTACCAATTATCCATTCACTCGACGAACTAGCTCTTGAATGCATCTATGTTGTGCTTCTTCAATACCTTCAAATCCATACATTTTAAAGTAAAATCATACGTTTTTAAAGACAAAATCATGCAATCGAGCTCAAACATGACATTTCACAAGAAAATTAGTTTTTTTTCTTGATCTGTCCTAACCAAAACGTGAGGTGGGAAGGAAAGAAAATTAAAGACTTTGGGTACTATACAAACTAAACTAACTGTAAGGTCCAAAATACGATGACGTAATCCAACTACATGCAAATCTATGAAAAATAGAAAATACCTAATTAAATCAATTTAATTGCATCAATTAAATGTGCTAGGCATGTTTATATGTTTAAAATATGATTTTCTATTAGAATGTATAAAACATTGATTGCAAGGGTTATTCGAGACGCAACCGAGGAACGTAGACCGAGGACCGTAAAGGAAAATATTTTTATTAAATTAATATTTTTAATTATTTAATATGTGGTATATTTACTATGTAATTTTTGAAAATTGTGCCTTTTGAGATGTTTTTACATGGCGAGTCATATTTTAAACTGGTAATCGATTTTTGACAAAAACAGTGACTTTTTGTGGGCTCGGTTATTAATTTCGAAAAACTTTCCTAAATGAGATTTTTTTCTTACATTCTAATGGGCCCCCATTATGCTAAGGTTTCTAGGCCTAATTGCCTACCTTAATATTTATATCTAAAAGCTTTGTTTCCAAGCCCTTTTATTCCACAAAAAACTCACGCCTCAAGCACTAGAGTCCTAGGATTTTCTCCCTAGCAGCCACACGCCTACACGTACTCATGTTTAGGGCTCAATTCACGTGATTTTGAAGGAAAAATGTAGCAAAGATCTTCCCCGTTTCTCCGACAACGTTCCTTCGCGTCAAGGCTTGAATATCCGTCCGTGAATCACACAAAGGCATGCTTTATTCTTTCTTTTCTCATTGTTCATATTATATTATGTATGAATATGTGTTCTTGCATGAAAAATCTAAAAGCATCGTGGTATATTCGTTTTTAAGGGTTTGGTCATGGAAAAACTTGATTTTTGTGCATGTTCTTGATGGTTCTCGTTAAAGGGAAGGGGTTGCTAGGTAAGGGATGTTAAGGGCTCGATTAACAGGAGGTTTAGGTACCTTTAGATGCATAGTTAAGGGCTGGTGCAGTGCAAGAAAAAGGGGCGACGGGTTTGGTTTGGAGAGGGCTAGGGCATGCGATTTTGGAAAATAGAAGAGGGATGCCGTGTGGGTTGCTGTCCAAGCAAGGGGCTGGGCTTGTGGTGGGTCTGAGCCATGAGCCAAGATGGTCCATACGGGGTCTGGTCGGTTGAGGATGGGTAGACGCACGGCTAGGGCATTACCTAGCCATGCGCGTGAGGGTTTCGTTCGAACCATGCACGTCATCGTGCATGGCTCGCTAGGCTTGGTCCAGAGGGGTTCTAGGGAGTCGGTCTTGGTCTTAGGAAGGTTGGTTAGGGTCTGATCTCATTGGTTTAGAGCTAGGATCGAAGGACTTGTGGATTGGTTAGGGCTAAGTTTGTTGGATTAGGGCAGGAAAATTCAGTAGGTTGCTAGGAATTTCCGAAGGTTTTAAATGGCTTTAATTGGGTTGAAAAGGGGTTGTTTAGGTGTTAGTAAACTATGGAGAAATCTTGGTTAAGTTTTGGGATGAATAAGGTTAAAACCGGGACTTCGATTCAAGTTTTAAAATGAATTACGAATTTAGTCAAGGAGCTTAAGTTTACGTCTAAAAAATATTTATGGGAGTGTTTTAAGGTGTTATGGTAAGTTTGGATGGATTCGGGTTGAAGTTTTAATGTCTGGGGTAAAATGGGAAAGTTAGGGTTTCAAGGACAAAACGGTCATTTTACACCTGACAAATGTTAACATCCTGGCAGTGTCCGGAATGCTGTAATAAATGTTAAAATGTTTGTTTTGAGAGGTTATGGAATTTCATGATGGAAATTGATAAATGCTAAAAGACGTGTTGCATGCTTGGTTTAAAAGGAAAATGATATTTATGCATGTATTTTATAAAGTGATGGAAATGCTGAAAATATTTTGAATGAAGTGACTTTATTGTGACGGCAAGGAATGGGGATTCGTGAAGGACAAAGCCCCAGTAGAACCCGTTTATGGGACAAAGCTCCGAGGGAACCAACACCGAATTTCCATAGGCCAAGGCCCAGTAACGGAAAAGTGGTTGTTGGTGTCCCTGCCGACTATAGGCCAAGTCACATAACGGAGAAGTGGTTAATGTTGCCTCACCATCTGGTACTATGGTTACAGCTGAAAATGATTAATCGACCGAAGAATGAAAGGATGGTCACAATTAATGAACGGATTTCACCCCAAAAAGAAAATGTATATGCATATGTTTATGATGAAAGGAAAAGTATATGATGAAAGAAATGTTTAAGTTTTTTCATGTTGATGTTAGAAGTTATTTTATTAAAAGTATATTTCACTATTACATGTGGATGTATACGTATTACTTGTTACTATTATTAATGCTTGTTGAGTTATTTGACTCACTAGGTGTGAATGATGCATGTGAGGATATTTCTGTTGAGACAGGATGGTTGGATGATTGAACTGGATGGACTGATGATTCATTAACTCGAGGACCTTGCTAGTTTTTCGGTACAGTTATTGATTTTACAGTACTTTAAATATTTATGATGTTTATGCGTAGGATTGGTTTTTCAAAGGATTTATGTCGCTCAGATTGTTTTTGAAAAATTCTAGTTTTAGATTTGGTTTGACGTTTACGATTTTATGATTTTACTATAGTAATTGGTTTTGGGCTAAACGGATGGTTGAATTATTTTAATGGTGCAAATCGTAAAAGTATATTTATATGTATATGTACATGCATATATATGTATATGTATATATAGGTCGAAGGGTTTTAAAAAATTCTAATATATTTTAAAGAAAAACGAGTTAGAGATGTTTCACTAACTGAAAGACAAATCAACCCTTGCACAAACATAATTAATCAGCTAAAATTCTAAAAACAATCAGAATTTTTGAAAATTTTCAAATCAAGATGACACACAAAATGCACACCACTCTCAAATCCTCAACAGTCAACCTTAAAAAAAATTCGAAAATTATATCAACCAGATCTAGCTAATTTTTTTTCTCATTTTTTGTATTATAACCAATCTGGCAAAGAAAAAATCTATTATCCAAAACTATGATTAAAAAATGCAAAACGAATCTCAAATATACACATAACTAATCTTAAATAACCAAAAATTACTCTTGGAGACAAGAATAATGCATTTGCCATTTGCCATTTGCCATTTGCCTACAACTATCGATAACACCACTCATCTAAGGTCGATGATCCAAGACTTTCTCATACTCTTTTTCATCTTCTCGACATCGGAATCTATTTGAAGAGAAATTGGGACCGTCGTTTTTAATGTCATTTATTAGGTAATGATAATTAAGTTTTATTATACAGATAAAACATAATATATGAATTTAAATGTAATGGGAACTAGAAATTAAAAATATTAGAGAGTCTGATTTACAAAGTGAGTATGAATACGAATTTTAGGCTAATTTAACTTTGACAAAAACTTGTGTGAGATAATCTCACATATCGTATTTTGTGAAACGAATATCTTATTTAGATCATTCATAAGAAAATTACTTTTTATTGATCTCTCGTTTTTAACCAACTCGACCTAAAGGCCATAAAAACCATTCGCCAGAGAAATAGAAGTAAGCGTATATATACTCTCTAATGGAAGCGGGAATTCTCCTCCGTTTGGTTACTCCGGCGAACCTACTACGACGCCGTTTGACAGCTCGCCGTCGCTCAACCATGGCTTCCTTCAGTCCTCAAGTACCATTTCCGCTATTCATTGTTTCCAATTTTTAGCTAATAGAAAGAATTTTTGAAATTTACCGCAATTATTTTGTAAAACCGCAGGGTGGGTATAGAGGGCCGAAGCCAAAGAGGGAATGGGTGGCCGACTGGGTGTCAAAAAACGACGACCTTGTGCGGAGCTTGCCGATATACGTTGGTGGCGTATCTATATTGGCCGTTCTTTTTAATCGAACTGTATCTGACATTGCTCCTGTTGCTGATGCCAGCAGGTAGTACATTAACTCATCAGATTCAGTATACTTAGCTTTCGGCTATTATTTCTTTATATGCAGTGTAGTGGGAAGGTAGCAAGTGTTTTTGACTTCTTAGTTTTGTTGGGAATTGGCGCAGTTCTGGGATTTGATTAGTGATACTTTAGGATAAATAAGATTGAGCCTGATGAGATGTTGGTAAATTGGTATGGTTGAGGTCAAGGATGAGATTCACAAACTTGAATTTTTTTTTTTAGATTCACAAACTTGTTAATGGCAATAGGATTAGAGCTGGGATTTGCGGCCAAAATTAGGTGTACTTGGGGAATATTTTTGTAAATCAATTAAGTTAGACTTTGAGGGCATGAACCCGTCATCATTTGGGGAGAACGAGTCCAGCCACGCCAGAAATATTATATGAAATATTTCCGAAAAATTTATGTTAATATCAGCATGACATGCATGTTTCAGGAAAATGTTTTAAAAAATGTATTTAGGTAATATGATGTATGTTTGATTTTGTTTTGGAAGAATGGAAACACTTTGAAATAATGCACCCAGCTATTGCCTAAGTTTCTGCCTAGTGCCTCTTAAAAGGTTTTAGTTCCCACCAAGTGATGAGGAGTACATGACAAGTTCTTCAATTTGAAAATTTCAGCTTTCCTTTTGGCAATTAAATGCTTTTTACTAATAACGTTTGCAGAGGTTCAAGACAGTTTCTACTGGTCAGAATTTATCATAGAATGAGCATGCTATTTCCAATCGCACTCAGGAAAATGTGCATGGGATTTTACTAAATGCGGACATATTTACAACTTAAATTTCAGAAACAAGTATATGCAAAATGAATATTAAAAAAAGATGGGTATATGGAAGAACCAAGGTTGTAAAGAAATAGATGGTGGCGAATTTCCCTCTCAAATACCTGCAATAATGTAAAATTTGACATACATTACAGAGTTTGACACCTACATCTCCGAATCTTCTATTACAGATTAAGTATGAATGTTGTAGATATGGCTTGTAGCCGTTTTTTCTGTATCTTGCAGTTCGCAATCTAGAGCAGATCTTCTGGCACTAGGTTTGGCCGTGACCAGTATTTTGAATGGTTTCGTATGGCTCTCAATTCGTCCAAAATATATAGCTGTGGTAAGGAAATATTTTATGCATGATGTTTATACACTTTTATCAGGATTTGTCTTTTAGTTTTAATTTTGAATGAATGAAGCACATTTCTGTCATGATATTTCGATTTTAGGTAAATCCTGATGGGGTAGAGTGCCGAAGAATGTCGAAACACCTTCCTGATTCTGTTGTTTCTGAGTTACTCTGGTATTGATCTTTAAGCAACTAGTAAACTTCCACAAGGATATGTTCCGTACCAACTTTCAGCTTTTTTAAGTAAATGTTTAATGAAAGTTTTGCTTGATTAATTTTTCCCAGATACTCGGTGATTTATCTGTTTGGATACCTAAGAGCACTTTAATTGATATTTAGTTGATAAACAATTAAAATACTTATCCTTTGTTTGGCAACCTAGGATTTGGTGGGACTTGAGGAAATCTGGAACAAATTACCATTATCTTAGTTTCGCAAAATGGAATTTGAATTTGATGAGATTTCATTTAACTCGTTGGAATCCTTTCTTTTAAAGATGGTTGGATTTGAAAATATTGTTATTTATAAAAAAGAAAAACAAAAAAGTATTTCAAGCATTATTCGCCATTCCATCCCCTCTTTGAAACCTCATTCCTCATTTTGCTCTTAAAAGGAAATTTTTTCCTCAAAAAATATGTCTTCTATTATTCTGATGTTAGTACTTTATTATTATTAATTTTTAAAATTGTACTTAATAGTTTTCTACTTTACTCTATCAATTCATTAAAAACATGCCAGCAAAGTGATGTTTTGTTGCTGAAGTACAGTGGAGATAGACTACATAAGTTTTGCGCTGGTGATCTGGTTCTTGGCTAGTAACTATATTAACATAGTTGGTTTTCTTGGAGGACCAAATTTTGAAGTTGATAATCAGTGTGCTACTTTTGAACTTTACAATTTATACGTCAAAAGCCGTATTCTCTGTCATCACACTTTGTTTTCTAGATTTTTGCTATAGTTTTCTGATGATTTACATCTTATATTGCTATATGAAACATTTGTATTTTTTATTGTACATAAATTGTGAGAATTATCATCTTTATGTTTACATTATTTGATAGGAAAATATGTTTGCCTCAGTTAACTAAGAAGCTATGGAACATTGAAAATTAGATTACTATTAAGACATAGAGATGATATATTTCATCTTTCATAGATGTAAAATAGAATCTAATCATAAACAATCACGTTTACCTTAGAGCTGAAACAATTATTGTTTGCCATATTCAGAAAATAAGATTGATGTTTACCTTAGAGCTGAAATAATTATTGTTTGCCATATTCAGAAAATAAGATTGATGTGATAGCTTCTTACATCATTATCAGGGCGTGGGAGTCTCTATCAGAGGTTACATGCTGCAGGTCATTAGTTGTCATATATGATGGCATCTTCATTTTGCAAATAGGGTTTGCTGAAAGAAATTACGCAAATGGAAGTGAAGCCATAGTTGTAGATGCGGAGATGTTGATGCAAGGATCACTTTATAGTGGTGCTGTGAGATCTGGAACACGTGAGATCTTTACATTTAAACACCTTAGCTTTCTACAGGTTTTGGTTGATTGAGTTTTGAAATGACACATTTATTGTACATTTCAGAAAGTTACTTGGCCAACTTATCTCTATATCCTGGGAAATCTGAGCTTCCGTTTCTACCTTTAAACACGCAGGTGCCTATGTTTTTAAGTAGAAACCCATCAGCCCTTCTATAAAGTCAATAAATATGTGTTATTTAGTATCAACTTTTAATATGGTCTTAACAAAGAATCAACTCTTTATATGGTTTTAGCAAATAATCAACCTTTATAAAATGATTATTCAGCAGTAAAGACACAACCCATTTCTGCGCCCTATCAATTTTGTACCGAGCCTTGTGTGTATGTTTTATCCAAGAAACCATTAATTTTCTACTCATCATAGAGAGGGGGACCAGGATTTTTAACATGGTATGTTATATATTGTTGAAAGATTGTGCATGATGGGCCGACCACGCCTCCTCTCCCTTGACCAGTCTCCCAACTTCTGTGAACTATCCCCTAAGTTTTTTTCCCTACTGTTCGCAAGGTTGTCTATTCAGAATGTATGCACAATCAATATTAACTTCATTATTATGTAATTCATTACATTAGTTCGTGGATGTGCATAATATTCTTTCCTGTGTAAGATCCAGTTTTACGGAAATAATGTCTTGAAAAATTGTTATGCTGTTAGGCGGTTATCTTGCAACCTCTCGGAGACAGAGGACTTGCAGTAGTTGGAGGTGACACAATCCGGGGATTCACTACATCAGACCAGGTTTCTCTCTTGTAATAAACGCCTATTTCTGTTGATTGCCAGATTAAGTATTTTAATCTATATTTCCTTCCAAATTTTTTGTATATTTTGAATGCATCTCTTCCTCAGGAATTTATTGCTTTGATTCATACAACTTGCCTTTGTTTTCTTCCATTAGTTTCTATCTGTGAACTGATGGCATTTTATGTCTCATCCTTGATGAATTTCAGGCATGGATCACTTTAATTGGAGAGAAATTAGATGCTACACTTGCAAAAGTGTCATGCGAGACACCATTGACAGTACAACAAAAAAGTTAAAACAGTCACCACAGCACCTGATCCCAAGTCTGCATATGATGCCTGAAGTTCACATTCAAGGTACTTTATTCCATCAGTTATAATTCAAACGTGTGCCACAATTGTAGGATTCATGATATCAGATCATAATCACACTCTTCTAAAGCTAGAATATTTTAAAGAATGGAACAGAAATCGGGAGAAGAAAAGAATTTAGAAGGAAAAGCATAGCAGGAGAAGAGGGGAAGAAAAGGCCGAGAGAAGGATAGATGGAACCATATCACACACTTCGATATTTTCCCTTAAATGTGACCGCTAGTAGTTGTACACTTTTGTTTGTACCCCTGACATTTTTACAATTCTACAATTATACGAGAGTAATTACAAATGAATCGTCTGTTGTAGCCGACTCATTGTCCAATATAGTAAGTCATCCCATCTTAGTGAGTAGGTTTAGATATAGTCCACTGCTGTTTCACTGGTGCTCTGCTTGTGGTTACTGGTTACAATTGGATCTTGATTTATAGATTTGCAATAAAATAATATAGCAATAACGTTTTAGCATTCCATATTCTCTGTGAATCTAGGGAATGTGATGGGAAATGTGGAATTTTAGAAATATTTTCAGGTTATCAGCTGCTGCTCAGCTGTATGGACGAGGATGTTATTTCTGCCTGATAAGAGACGCGTGGCGATAACCAAGAATGGCTCGATGAATCATTTGGCACACAACTTCTAGATTTTCTAGTTGATGCAACTGTAAATACCCGAGTTGCATATCCAACGAACATTCTTGTTTGAAATATAAAGCTATGAGATTTCACTCGATACTTGTGTCTCGTGATGAGAAATGATGGAGAAAATGGAATATCTTGGCCTTATGCTGCCTTGTGATTTTGCATTTTTTATATATTGAAAAAGGTGTGCGCCTCGTGCTGCCGTGCTGGGGTTGAAGCAGTGAACATAAATAGGAATAATATTTTTTCTTTATCATATGACGTTGTCGATCAATTTACCGTCTTAGTTTACTAATTTGTAATTTTTTAGTTATTTTACCAACTTGTATTCATTATATTTCTACTTAAAATTAATTTCAACATATAACATGCTATCATTTATTCATTATGAAAATGTATTATTTTGCAGTATCACTGACTTGTTTTTTTATAAATGGTTATTACAATAAAATAAAGAACACTGATACATTAGGATTTTAACGTATTTCGATCAAAAGACCTATGTTTGTGAGATCATGCTCAAATATCAAGCAAATTTACTGAACAAATAAAATGTTAAAATAATACAATGACTTAATCAAAATAACTCTTTTTTTTCTAATAACGTCTTGATGATGAACACGTTTAACATATTTCGTTTGACGAGCATCACTTTTCTTCAACTCTGATACAATCGAACTTCCTTCAATATTGTGGATAGATCTCTTCCTTGAACTTCACCTTCTTCCCGAAGAATGAAGTACGAAACTCTGAATATGTGTGCACTACTGTCAATTGAAAAACTAAAGCTCAAAATGAATACGGTGGTTCTGCAAGAACTTTGTCGTAGCAATTGTCGTGACATAGAATAAACTATTTGTGTTTTCTTTTCAAAGTTACATCCAATCAACTGATACCTTCTCATAATACTATAGGCATTACCTATACTTGTATCTACACGTAATCTCCTCGAAAGTTAAACGAATCACACATGCATCTCATTATTATCACATATAGACTTCAGAAAATTTACATCACGAACTTATACACCTTTTCAATGCCTATTCATCAGTTTATCTAATCAAACACATTTTATTTCCTAAAAAACGAGATATGGTAATTAAGTTAAACATTATATAATCTAAAGATATGGAAATAAAAACCTCACATTAAGACATCTTTTTACCAAAATTAACCACAAGATAATAGCAAATTTAAATCAAAACCTTATAAAATACCATAGCATATAAAAATTCACAATCCAAAAAGATCAAAACATATAATATTCATAGCCCAAATATCAAAACAAGTCAATTCAAAATAACGATTAACAATCTTCACATTTCGCTTGTTTTGAGCACTATCAAATAGACTGCATTATATTTACTCCTCTTTTGTGTCAAAACAAACAGGCAAAAACTTGTGTGAGACGATCTCACGGGTCGTATTTTGTGAGACGGATCTCTTATTTGGGTCATCCATGAAAAAATATTACTTTTTATGCTAAGAGTATTACTTTTTATTGTGAATATTGATAGGGTTGACCCATCTCACGGATAAATATTCGTGAGACCGTCTCATAGGTCTCTTGTGAGACGGTCTCACGAATATTTATCCGTGAGACGGGTCAACCCTACCAATAATCACAATAAAAAGTAATACCCTTAGCATAAAAAGTAATATTTTTTCATAGATGACCCAAATAAGAGATTTGTCTCACAAAATACGACATGTGAGACCGTCTCACACAAGTTTTTGCTAACAAATAAAGAAACATCCATAAAACAACATCAACATCTTGGGTAAGTTCACCATCATTTTGACCATCGTACATCTCCGAAATCTCCCCCTCAAATTGATCAGATCAAGTGAGTACGAACAAAATTCTAGCTTAGTCAAGACTGAGAAGAGATAAGAAAAGGTAAAATAAAATTCTTAGTGCCAAGACAAGTATCTAAAAACCAACAAGAGAACCGAAGCCACACTGAAAATGCACGATCTTGGTTTATTTTCTCGAGCAACGCAAATCGGAAAGTTAATTTCTAGAATGACATCATAACTTCAATCTTTCAAAATAAACAACAGTAAGCGAATTGGATGACAAAACTCAAGTAGAGCAAAATTTCAGAGCAAGAATTACTAAAAAAAACTTAAACATATAATTGCCAAAGATATTTGAGGTGTGTTACCGACGATTTCGTTTAAGAATAAATCTAGCAAACGGATTAGGTGAGGTTATAGTAAATGTATTATTGGTCCAAGTATCGATCTCACAAATACTATATATTTAATTATTAGAATTTTTAACACTTAACTTTAGCTAGAAAAAATAAAAAAAATGAGGATATATGAATTATTAATCTAAACTATTAAATAAAACAATTGCAATAAAAAACGATGGATTCAAAGATCAAGGTGATATTAACTTCAAATAAATGACTAATACACACAACATTATCAAACTCTACTATATTGAAATATGTTAAATTCAATTAATTATTTAATTATTTACAATCCTGTAATTAAATCTTTACATGTACTGAATGACAGGCTTATGATTCCGAAGTATGGTATCCCATAATTGTGGACTCGGGAATGACACTTGTACTGAGGTGATCGGGCAGATGATCATAGTGTGATAATGAGGACATGGCCCTTAATCTCCTAAATACTATTGCACTGTTCGGGCGAAGCTGAGAGCCCGAGTTCATCGGGGCACGTGTCGATCTGATCTATTCCTTAAGAAGGTTCACCAGATAGCGCTTCCCTTACCGGACCTAATTACCAAGGCTGACCGAGAAATTTAAAAATCGTCTCAAACTACGAGAAAATAACATATGTGTTCAAGAAAGCTGCTCCAAAAGAGACTGCTGCCAATGCCCCTGCTGAGCAATTGGCCAAACTTGATAAATAGTGGGACCATGATCAACAAGCAAAGAGTTATATGCTGGCTTCTATATCAAACGAGTTGTAGAGGCGGTTTGAGAAAGCTATGAATGATGCTGACATTTACAGACACCTAGCATTTACAGACACATACAAGAGTTGTATGGTGAACAAACATTTTCACTAAGGCATACTATTGTCAAAGAACTCATAACATCACGTCTGTGAGAAGGGACCTCGGTCCACGAACATGTTGTGAAAATGAATGGGCTCATCGAGAGGCAAGTGGCATGGACCTTATTATTTCTAACGAACTGCCTACAGACATTCTACTGCTATCGGTTTTGCTGTCGTTTGATGGGTTTGTGGTTAACTTCAATATAAACAAGTTGGAGGTCAGCGTTGAAAGTTGGTCAATATGCTTACAAGCTATGAAGCCACCATCAAAGAAGAAAAACATTTTTTTTCTCGTGGACTCTTCGTTAAGGACAAAGAAAGGCCCAAAAGAGAAGGGGAAAAAACGTTCTACTCCTTCAAAAAAAAACAAACCGAGTAAAAAATAAGCTCCAAACACTTCTAAAGGGCCCACAAAGCACGATAAAGTTGAAGATGTTTGCTTCCTATGCAAGAAGCATGGACATTGGAATCACAATTGCAAAGAATATCTAGCACATAAGAGTTCTGACAAGAGTATGTTTTATATTGAAGTAAATATTTCAATTAATTCGACTTCTTAGGTATTAGTACTGGATGTGGATCTCATATATGAAATGATTTGCAGCCGATGAAAAAAAGTAGAAAGCTAAGGGAAGATGTGACATTCCTGAAAATGAGCAATGTAGTAAGAGTTGTTGAAAAGACCATATGTTACATTTATTTAATATTAAACAACAACTTTAAGTTGTTTTTTTTTAGAGATGTTTTATATGTTTCAGATTCGGTTAAAAACATTATATTCATTTCTATGCTTGATAAAGATAGATTTCTTGTTTATTTGCTAAATATTTTTGAAATATTTATATGAATGAATGTTTAATTGAAACATGCGAATTAATAAACGATCTTTATAACTTAAAAATAAAAGATATTACATCAAACAATGTCCAAGTAAAGACGATATCAACAATAAACCAAAAGAAAAAATATAGTCTAAATTAAGCACACTTGTGACACGCTAGGCTAGGACATATTTTTCCAAAGAATGATGCAAAATCTAGTGGGAGGGATCATGTTTGACATGTCAGAAATTAAATTTTTTTACACATGCGATTCATGTCTGAAAGTAAAATGACCAAAGCCACTTTTCTAGGAAATTAGAACGTAGACATGATCTATTAGATTTGATCCATACAGATGTATGTGGCCGCTAAGTGTTAGCAAGAAATATGGTCAATCCTATTTCATTGCCTTTACTGATGACCACTCAATGTACGAGTATGTGTATTTATTGAAATACAAGTCTGAATCCTTCAAAAGGTTCATATAATTTAGAGCTGAACTAGAAAAACAATTAGGAAAGAATATTAAAAATCTTCAATGTGATCGAAGTGGAGAATACTTAAGTACTAATTTTTAAGACTGCCTTAAAGAGAATAAGATTCTCTCATAGTGGACTCCCCCTGCCACACCCCAGCTGAATGGTGTGTCAAAACTTCGTAATTGAACATTGATGGATATTGTTCGATTTGTGATGGAATTCACTGAATTGTTACCATCCCTTTGGGAACTTTCTCTTGAAATCGAGGTAAAGTTGTTGAACCAAGTCCATATAAAGACAGCTGATAAAATTTCTTATGAGATATGGATGGGAAAGCCACCCAAATGTTCTTTCTTAAGAATATGGGGATGCCTTGCTTATGTGAAGCAGACATTAAGAGGCAAATTGGATAGCAGAGCCAATTTGTGCTACTTCGTGGGATATCCAAAGAATTCTGTTAGATATTATTTCTATGATCCCAATGAAACATATAAGTGTTTGTTTCTAGGAATGTCACATTCTTAGATAAGTAATTTCTATTGGATATAAAAGACGGGATGATAAAACTCGAATAGATTCGAGAACCACCCACTTCTTAAATAGTACCCATACCCCAACAGCCAGTTGAAGAAACACAACCTCCTAGGAGATCTAAAAAGGCCTGAAGGCCGCCTAAGAGGATGAGCCTGCTTCTTCAGGAATGCCAAGAAGAGAGTATTCCGGGATGTGATCCAAGAAAATTCAAAGAAGCATTGTCTGATGCTAATTTATCTAAATGGCTTTGAAGCCATCCAGTCTGAGATAGACATCATGTATTCAATCCAAGTATGGTCCTTAGTAGATCTACCTGAGGGCATTTTTCTCATAAGAAGCAAATAGATATATAAAAGGAAACTTGGGACAGATGGTAAGGTAATGATCTTCAAAGCAAGATTGGTAGCAAAAAGATACTCAAAGACAAGATATTTACTATGAGGAAACATTTTCTCAAGTCTCAATATTCAAGTCCATCAGGATATTGCTAGCCATAACAATATGATATGACTATGAAATATTGCAAATGGATGTGAAGACATCGTTCCTCAATGGTGAGATTAAGGAAGAGATTTACATGTCTCAACATGAATGATTTACATCAGTAAGAAGTGAGCATAAAGTATGCAAACTTTATATATCTATCTATGGATTCAAATAGGCATCAATGATCTGGAAACCCAGAATTTGCAACGCTATCAAAGAGTTCGATTTTGTCAAGAACCCTGAGAAACCTTGTGTATATAAGAAGGTTAGTGGGAGTGCAGTAACATTCCTAGTACTTTATGTTGATGACATACTACTCATTGAGAATTAGGTAGCGATGTTGCAATCAATTAAAATATGGTTAGCTAGTAAATTCTCCATGAAAGATATGGGTGAAGCATCTTACGTATTAGGAATACAGATCTATACAGATAGATTGAAGAGGATGCTAGGGCTCACCCAATCTACTTATATTGATACCATACTGAGAAGATTCACTATGGAGGAGTCCAACAAAGGATATTTCCCAATGTTTCATGGTCTAACTCTATCTAAGTATATGTGCCCTAAGATTGATGAAGAGATAGAAACCATGAGCAGCATTCCATATGCATATGCTATAGGCAGTATAATGTATGGTATGATATCTACTCAACCTTATAGAACTGAGGTTTACGAGCATGATGAATTAAAATTATAAGGCTATATTGATTCTAGATTCCAATCAGATGTGGATGAGTCGAAATCAACATCTAGATTTGTATTCAAGGTCAATGGTGGTGCTATCTCTTAGAAGAATTCCAAGAAAGATACCATTGAGGCCGAATACATAGATGCATCGGCTGCGGTAAAAAAGGGGGTGGGTTTGAATGAGAAATTTTGTTCAAAATTTGGGTGTCATTTCTCAAACATTTGATCCAGTCCCGATATACTGCGACAACACCGGTGTTGTTGTGCAAGCAAAGGAACTGAGGTCTCATCACCGATCCAAATATATACTGAGCAAGTTTCACATAATCCGGGAGATTGTGGGAAGAAGAGATATATCAGTAGAGAGAGTCGCCTCTGCAAATAACATTTATGATCCACTGACGAAGCCCGTTCAAGGACTATTGTTTGATAAAATTCATGAAGCAACATGTCTAAAATCTATGGGTAGTTTGCAATAGGGATATAGGAGATTGTTAGAGTAGGTTCTCAGCGAGCTGTATAGATAAAGCCTTTGAATATATTAAAAGTACCATGAGTTCTGTCTCATAACGTAATATCATGAAACTAATCAGGAAATATACTGTATATTATAAACAAGTTCCTAGTTGAATCAGCCGCCTAAAATAATGATAAAGATCACTTGAGCTTGGGACTAACATCTGTTATGTAAACTTCATGTTTCATTGGCAAGGGCATGAAGGTGTCCATTCATATAGATGATGCACTGAACAACCCTGTAAGGTCCAAAATTTAGACGACATAATCCAATTGCATGCAAATCTAGGAAATATGGAAAATGGTTAATTAAATGATTTAATTGCTAGATTGATTATGTGACATGTTTATATGATGTTTTAGTAAGTTTTTCTACTTACATGCATTAAAATGTATTGTTAAGGGTTATTCGAGTTGCGATCGAAGAACGGAGACCGATGGCTGAAAAATAGAAAATGTTTTTATTAAATAGTTGTTTTTAATTATTTAAAATATGATTGATGTTTTTTCTTATTTTCGAAAATAAGGGGTTTTGAGGTGATTTTATACACCGGGACGTAAATTTTAGCGGTGTTGGATTTTCAACAAAAATACGAACGTTTTGGCAACCCGGCTAACAAATTCACAAACTTTTTTAAACAAAATATTTTAATTAAACACTAATGGGTCTAATTAACTCTTCTAATGGGCCTAAACTTGATTAGTGTTTTAATTAACTATATAATATACCAAACCTACCCCATAACCTACCCAACCCCACGCCCCACTCTCTTAGCACACACAAACACTTTCTCACTAAAATCACACGGCACACACTATCAAGAACAAGGAAGAGTTTCGAAAATTCTTCAAGGGTTTTGAAGGGAAAAGTATCGATTATTCTTGAGGTTTTCAACCCATCGTCTTCGTGTCATCGTTCTTCAATCGTCAACGTTTATTCGTACCTTAAATACGCAAAGGCACACCATATTCTTTTCTTCACTCATCTATCACACTATAGTATTTATTTAATTGAGTTTTTGCATGAAAAGCAAGTGCATCATGAAACAATTTCGTTTTTGTATTACATGTGAATTTTTGAGGCATGAACTTGATCCAAAATTATGTTTAACATGTTGTTAAGGGGCTGCCATGATTAGGATATGATCAAGGGTGCCTTACATGAAATATAGAGTCCTAGAACACAACCAAAACGCTGCACAAACGCGAAGAACAAAAGCTGGAACTGATCATGTGTATGAGTATCTTGAGGGCTCGGTTTTTGGGAATTGATAGCTAGGCTCGGGCTCGGCTGGGACCAGGGCTAGCTAAGGTCCGTGATAGGTTAGGGAAAGAGTCCTAGGCGTGATTGGTTAAGGTCCTAAGAGGGTGCTTAAGGGTCAGGGTCAGGGGCTGGCTCGGTTGGCTAGGTCCTAGGCGCAATTGTAGAGTCCTATGTCTAAGGGAGTCCTCGGCCAGGGCTGTGTGCTGGTTTGTGGTTCGGTTTTGGGGCTAGGGTCAGGTTATTTGGGTGCTTAGGGTCCAGTAGGGTCCAAGGGAGGGCTGGCTCGATGTTGGCTCAGGCCGACTCGAGCTTGGCTCGAGAAAAACGTGAATGTGGCTCGAAGGGGCTTGGGTTGAGGGCTTAGGGTTTTCTTTTTGAAAATAATTCGAAACACGACTTACGGGGGTCGAGTCATGGTTCACGAGGGCCAAATAATTATTAAAAGTCTAGATTTTTAATTTGGGATTTTTATATTAAAGTTTGAATTAATTCGGGATTAAAACGCATTAAAATTGAATAATTAACGATTAATTAAAAAGTATAGTATTTAAGCTAAATAAAATTATGAGAAAATTATTTTAAGCTCAAATAATTATTTAGGACATGTTAGAGTCAATGGAATTGAGAAAAAGTCAAATTCGAGGATTTTTACTGCTAGGGGTAAAACGGTAATTTTACACTCAAAAATTAGTAAACGTCATGGCGGTGCTCTGAATGCTGTTTTATATGTTGAAATGTCTATTTTAAATATTTATGGATTTTTATGAATTAATATGGACATTTAAAATATATATTGCATGCTTGGTTTAAAAGAAAAACGATATTATTATGCATGTTTTTTTCAAGTGATGGAAATACGAAACGTTGAAGGATGTGAAGGGATTGTGACTAATACGATGATATGTTAATACGTAGGCAAATGCTCAGTTGACGGGTGAGAGTGTCGCTGATGTCCCCGCCGCACAGTACTGTGGTTATATGTAGATAGATTCATCGCCCAATACGAATACGAGTCACAATCAACGATCTAAAATCAACAAACACAATTATAAATATGAATATGTTATTATGGATATGAATATGTTTACACAAAAATGTTATGTTTAAGTTTATGCATGATTATGAAAATGTTATTTTATGTATAAGTATTTTTCACTGTTGTATGTGATCTGTATATGTATTATATTGTTATCAATATTATGGTGTGTTGGATCTTTATATTCACTAGGTGTGATTGATGCAGGTGAGTTTGATGGGGGTCTTGATGGTTGACTTTGCTGGACTGACGGTGCACATAACCCGAAGACCAGCGCTTCTATTATTACGCACTTATGATTTACGTTTATGATTTATGTTAAAGATTTTACGACTTTTTATTTATGCTTTTGGGTGGTTTTTGAGAGGTTGATAATATGAGCTATACTTTTCAAATTATTACTTTTTAAGTTTGGTAAAACGTTGGATAGTTTTATGTTTAAACTATTTCCATTGATTTTCAATATTAGTTGGTTGATTTATTTTAAAAATGGTGTCAAAATATTTTATATATTTGTGTAAGGGTTCGGCCGAAATATTAAGGGTTTTTAAAAAAAATTTAGTACTTTTAAAGCAAAACGAGTAGTGGACGTTTCAAACTCTATCTCAGACTATCCAAGTGGTTATCATTTATCGAGTGGAATAGTCCGCGGTTATGGTTGTACACAATTAGTCATTTGATCTAGGACAACGTAGAGGCTATACGTACTAGTATGCACTTTGATTTGTTTACAGACTCCATTAAGGTTCATCATGTGGTGAGGTTGAGTGTAGTTTCAAAATATGGAGGAGCAAATGCACTGTAGTTGGGGATTCACCATTTTCCTATGAATGAAGATATCTTATATGATCTTATGAGTTAATAGTGCAAAGAATCTCTGGTCAGAGCAAGACATATGCTTTAGAGAAATGTTTTTTCCTAGTTGCACATATCATGTGACTGTTATCACTCAAAGATACATCACATCATTAT
This sequence comes from Primulina huaijiensis, assembly GCF_012295235.1. Lineage (NCBI taxonomy): Eukaryota > Viridiplantae > Streptophyta > Magnoliopsida > Lamiales > Gesneriaceae > Primulina > Primulina huaijiensis. The sequence continues at coordinate 19,671,471 of NC_133309.1, read as the reverse complement.
CTGATTCATTTGCAACTCACGATATACCAATGGTTGCAGATTCAACTAGGATATATGAATTGAAAGGACTGTACAATATGCTAATCGTAACTTAAGGTTCTTGCAGGCACTATCAGTGATACCTATGCTACTAGACACTCTTACTATGATCTGATGGGTGCAATTAGACTTGTGTTCTGACATTCTTTATCAATTGGTTGATGAAAAGAATAAGGGTAGTCAAGGTAAACTCGAATAAGAATAAATGTTATTCTGAATCAGAAAAAATATTGAACTCATGGATAGTTGTATCCCTAAACCATTGAGGATCACACAAGTATTGAATCTCGTGTTCCCGTAGAGATAGTTAAGTTCAAGGATTTGAATTTGATAACTATAGTTTGATGTACGGTTTCTAGTGCAGTCTATGAGAGGAATCCAATATTTGATTGTGGACCCAATTAGATGATCAAAAGGAGGGAGATCCATTCAAATAGATTTACAAGAAAGATTATATCCACTTAAAATCCGAAATAGTTCGGAGACAGCGTGAAATATGCATAGATGTTTTAATTCATACAACACATGAAGAAAGTTTCGAATGTTGAAATTACAATTTTTAAACTTTCGCTGCATCTTGGGTGCGAAAAATGACACTCCAACATTAAATGATTTTGAGAGATTAGGAGCTCTTGATTTTGGCAAATGAGTGCATATATATGCCGAGAACAACTGGTACAAAACGAATATTTATGCATGCAATGGTTTAATCTAAATTTATGAAAAATGTGGGTTGGTGAGAAGTGCACTTGACGTGTTTGGGGGCATGATTAAGAAAGATTTAGTGTCATGGAACACGAAAATTAATTGTTTAGCTGTGCACAGTCACGAAGCTGATGGGTTGAGCCTTTTCGATGATATTGTGGAGAAAAACCAGATGGAATTACTTTCATAGGCATATTTTGTGCTTGTTTCTCACATGGGATTAGTATGATATGGATTAAATTATTTTCAATCAATGATCAATGAATATTAATCATACTTGAACTTGAACATTATGGATGCATGGTTGATCTCTTGGCGCGTGCTGGCGTCTTGGAGCAGGCTGTGGAGTTTCTGCAAAAGATGGCTATCAAACCAGATGGTATCATTTGGAGAACGAAACTTGAAAAATATGTTATGTTGTCAAATGTATATGGGGAAGCAAAGAAGTGGGAAGACTTGGCGCGGTTAAAATTTTCTTTGAGGGATGTGGAATCCAAGAAACAGTCGGTTTGCAGTTTGATTGAGACTGAAATGAAATCTTCGAATTCTGTGGATGATTTGCCATCAATAGGACAACCAAAGCACCAACAGCTAGGCAGATGGAACATCAACAGTCCGACCATGTGAAAGGTCTCAAGGGTATGTGAAAGGTCTCTTTCGAGACTGAAGATGAAATCTTCGAGTTCTGTGGATGATTTGTCATCAATAGGACAACCGAAGCACCAACAGTCAGACCATATGAAATGTCTCAAAGGCATGTGAAAGGTCTCTTCAAAAAATGGCATACACTATGCTAGGCGATTTTTGCCTTGATCGATCTGACATTCGATGCATCCAGGTCGCGCTCGTACATTTTCACACAAGTCAAGCCTTTTTCAGTTCAAATCGGACCCATGATATGCACCTCCTACGCCGGATATTCTCGCACTTTCATAAAGTATAACACAATATATAAGCTCACTTATACCACTTTATTTTTCCTATGTGAGACAAACTCACCATCCCTTAATTTCAATTCACACACAAGGAAAACCCATTAACACACACAACCTAATATATATCCAACATAAAGATGATCAGGACACCATCCGGATTACACAGAACTTCTGCAAGAAACTTGGACAGGGCGAATCTGGATGAGTACAAGCAAGCTGACACCGCCCAGATCATTGTTAGTGCCCCCGTGATATTTTTAAGACAGAATACTACGGCCTTTATCGATCTTTTGATAAATTTGATATATATTTTATGGAGGGCGATATTTCCCATGAGTCCTCCATTGAATCACCTCTGGACAAAGTCCAGTGCCGATCTTCTTTTTTCATTGCCAATGTGTGTGGAAAGCTCTTGAGATTTTAGATACTGTCAACTAGCATTTTTTATATATCAAAGTTTTGGACAGAAGTTTTAAATTTGGTATGATTTGTTTTGAAAGTTGTGAATTTTTTTATATATGATGACATGGGGTGGGGATTTATCATTTGAACCTGTGATCAACCCAAATAATTTCTTTGTTGACAAAGGTTTCAGTCCCCATACCGTACTTCATGTGAGATGACGAAATTTGTGAGTTAAAGAAAAATATTTATATATATTAACATAATGGGTAGTCAATTGGGAAAAATGTTAAATTTAATGTAATGTGACAAAGAAAAGGCTTATTAAAAAATAGATGATTTTATGTTACATCGGAAGTTATACTCTTGAGATGATACATCAATAATAGCATAGACTGAACCTCAAAAAATGTGACCGTAGATAGACAAGTTGACAATTCATGACTACACTAATCATCTATAACTTTTCCTAAAAAAATGTGACCGTAGATAGACGATTTGACAATTCATGACTACACCTATTCTGCTAAAGCTTTTCCTAAACAACACAAAAATGTACGTTTGATTCTATAGTGGGCCTATTGGTTTATTTGTTACTTCAGCAGTAGGAACCTCTAAAGGACCCCCCCCCCCCCCCCTCTTCTCTATATCCCACAGCTTACAGGGAGGCAATTGTATTTTTCATGCGGTTCGACATGCGGAAGGATATGAAAAAATACATATGACATATTGAATATAACTATAAGGCTCATGAGTCTATCGTTTTTTGGTCTTACAATAACAGTTTTAATGATAACCCATGTATCAGGTCTCTTTAATCCAAGTACTTATGATATGGACGGAAGTCTTGGGTTTGAAACTTAGAGAGGCACGTACTACAATGCTAGGAGTGGGGAGTTCTGTAAGTAGACTCCATAGACTATCATGAAACTGTGATTGCAGGACCCAATAGGGGTAGGCCCATGAGCCTTACGATAAAAAGCGGATACCATGTCTCTTTAATCCAAGTACTTATGGTCTGGACAGAAGTCTTGAGTTCGATATTTGGAGAGGCACATACTCCACTGCTAGGAGTTGGGAGTCCTGTGAGTAGGGTTCCATAGGCTATTATGAGGACTGTGATTGCAGAACCCAAAAAAGATAGATCCATGGGCCGTACAACTACATTAGATAATATGCTGGTATAGAATGTATGGTTCTTGTTGCAAATCCAGTGATTATTATTGATCCAATCATGAAAGAGCTCACGTTTAATCTCAAATGAAAAATATTTCTGGTAAATGTTGTCACCATAATATCATGATAGGTTGAATTCAACTCATTACATAATGTCATTATACTTCTATGATAGAGTCTAACAAAACTTATTTAAGTCGGTTCAAAGTTCAAACTACCATCTTCACCACACTTGATATATATATATATATATATATATATATATATACAAAAATATTATGTATTAAAGTTAATATTTGAAGATCAGAAGTGATGACCAAAGATGTTTACACTGAAAGCCATTGTTTTGTTAGGCCAAAGGTACACAACTATCATAAATGTGGAAAAGATGCATTGCAAATTAGCTAAATTAGTGTCTTACATTGTCGCTTCACACCGTTACATTAATGGAATTTATGTTTGGATAAAACTTTATTCATATGATAGATTGGAACGAGAAATTTTCATATTGTGCAATAGATCAAATCGATCATCTATATATAAAAGTGAAAGTGACTCAAAAATTTTAGGATAAAGGATTTAAAAGTTCTTTCTCTTGACTAAGTAATAGATTTACCAAATAAAATCCAAAAACTTTTATGATACCATAAAAATTATTAAATTTTTTATATTAAAAATATTATTTTTCAATTCAGGTTTTGATTATATCGATATGTTTTACAGGAGACCTGCTCATTTATTAGAGAATTATTTTAATCTTAAAATTTATATAATTTTTTTTTGATTGGATGGTGATATTTGTTACAATTGATCTTGAGAATGACATATTGTCCTAACTTTTGGATATTCCTAGGCTGATGAACTATATAACTCATAACAAACATTTGTGTTAGACGGTCTCAAGAGTCGTATTTTGTGAGACGGATATCTTATTTGGGTCATCTATGAAAAAATATTACTTTTTATGCTAAAAGTATTATTTTTTATTGTGAATATCGGTAAAGTTGACCCATCTCACAGATAAAGATTCGTGAGACCGTCTCACAAGATCTTACTCATAACTCATTAACAATTTATATAACTTTTTAGTGTGTTATTATTATTTAACTAAAGTATTCTTACATATTTAAAATTTCAATAATCAACCATAATTACTCATTTATATTTATAGGGCCCAAACGTGCCCCATTCTCCCTCCATGATTGAACTACGAGATCTGGCACGTGCCATGCCATTTCCATGCTTCGTTTCTTCACTGCATTGTACTTCACTCTCCCTTCCAGTGGGCCTACGAATCCATCTCTATCTACTCTGTAATCATCAGGATTCTTCGAGTAAAAAACTGCATTTCCCTTCTATTAATCGATTCGGTGCTTAATTTATAGATTAAATATTTATTATTTGGTTAACAGAGGCATTCGCTTGAAGTTTTTCTCCGCTTAACCCGTTAAATATGGTGCTGAATATTCTTTGCAGGCATAAAAGATTGCAAAGGATCAAGTTTTTCTCATTTTAGAAAGTGGGTTTTCAGTGTAAAAGGTAAGGCGCAAAAGGGATTACTTTTTTTAGTTCCCGATCTGTTTATTAAGTGCAAATTTTTGTACTTTCTTTTAGATTTTTGTTGCACTTTTTGTGTGCCGATGATTGTGGTTATTATGATAGGGATTTACTTTAGAACTTGTGGCGTCCAGCTATGTGCAACTGTAAAAAAGTTGCAATCTTGTGGGTACTTAGTGGCGGTAAGAAACACAGCAGATGGGTGTTGTTTTCAACTGGCTGCTTATTCATTGTCTTCTACTTGTCTTGAATGTGACCTCTTTTTTTAGTTCTTTGAAACGATGTTGTACCCATTCTTGCTTCAACCGAGGTAGCTTTCTGATTAATCATCCCTGATAATGGATATAATTTGTTGTATATTGAAATTGAATTATTAATGGTGGTCCATTTCGTTACGGTTCGATCCTTTCTGTGTTTGTTGTGGAGTCTAGGTGAATCATACATAATTGAAGAGTCCCTTGCCTGCCCTTGTGTTGTTGGGAGTTTTAATTCTTGAGGTCCATTTACTGTTGACTGAGATAAAGATCTTTATTTATAGGAGCAGATGGATGAGCCGATGAAATCTGATTCTAGACTTGAAGTGTCAGTTTCATTTGGTAGGTTTGAGAATGATGCACTTTCTTGGGAGAAGTGGTCAACATTTTCTCCAAATAAGTATTTGGATGAAGCTGGAAGTTTATCAACTCCTGGATCTGTAGCCCAGAAGAAAGCATACTTTGAAGCGCACTACAAGAAGATTGCTACTCAAAAATCCGAGCAATTTGAGCAAGATAACCCAATGGAACCTCCTGTTGCTTCTAGTCAAGATGAGCCAACAATCAATAATCATAATGAGAGTTCATCTGGGATGCATGCTAACTTTGAATCATGCAATGGCGAGAAATCAAATGGTGTATTTGCACACGAAGCTATAGCCGATGAGGCAAAAGATGAAGATATATCAACTCTAGTGGTTGAGCAGGGAGCAGCCTGCAGTAATGGCTTCACGGATATGGCAACTTTGGAAGAGGAAAAGGAGGAAGCTTCTAGTGCTGTGGAGGATCTAAACCCCATGGATGAGGAAGCTAAGAAAGAGTTGAATGTTCTCATAGCTGACCACTGGTTGAACAGAGAAGAAGCTGTAGCAGCTGAGGAAGAGACTCCTCTAAAGGATCCTGAACACGCAGAACATCCACCTGAAAGCAAGAATATAGTAGAACAAGTAACCGAACCAAGGAAACGAAGTTCCAAGATCAATGCAGGAAATATAAATCAAAAGGTAAGATATTTCTACTGCCTGCACGTTCTTGTATGAGTAACCATGTTATTAGCGTCAACAACTAAATTGATCTGGTTTTTTATATAATTGTTTCTGGTGGATAGGTAACCCAAAATAGAAAGGAGAGAAATTTGACTGGTACAAAAATTAAAGTTGTATCACCTGCTGCCAAGCAATCACAGGCTTCTACTCCTAAATATTTGAAGCCATCTTTAATTTCCACACCCACCTCTGCCTCCCTGTCCGGAAAGAAGAAGTTGAACCGATCAATGGTGGTAGAAAGCAAGAGAGCTGCTCCAACATCCCTGTACATGTCTCTTAGCTTGGGTCCTGCAAAATCTTCAACTCCTTTCGGAATGACTAGGAAGTCTCTGATAATGGAGAAAATGGGGGATAAGGATATTGTTAGGCGAGCTTTTAAGAGTTTCCAGTGTCAAATAAATGGATATCCCACCGATGAAAAATCTAGTACATTAAAGCAGGTTTGTATGATTTTATTGGATTGCTACTTTCCGTCAGTGAGTGATGTATTTATGTCTTTGTGTTTTGTTTTTACCGTGGTATGTGTGTAAACTTGATTTTTCAATAATGTATTTGGCCAGGTTTCATCAACAGCATCTGAGATGAAGATCTCCCCTTCTCTAACTCCTAAAAAGGATAATAAAGGGTAATCAATTTTCTCCGTTTTTCATCTATCTGCTGGCTAAAAATTTCCTCTTTTTCTTCTATCTTCTAATATCCTTTCAATTTATTCAACGAAAGCACCTGCAATGGACATTCCTTGTTGGCCTATTGAATTTTTGTTTTGAGTTGGAAATCTGGTTCAAGTACAATTTTTCTGTGTATTGAGCTGTTCTTCTTGCAATATGAAGATTCCCGTGAAAGTATTCCGAAAAATCCATTTTTAGAAAAAAAAAGTATTCCAAATGTTAATTACTGAAGCACTTGCTGTTTTTGAACAGTAATATTGGCCAGTAACAACAGAACCAATTTGTTTTCCTTTCCCGTTGTTTCACTGCTTTTGGCTTTGTATGTGGAATTGATTTATCATTTCAACTGTAGACTGAGAATTGCTGCAGGAAAGATGGTGAATCTAAGGAAACAGCCGGATCAGCAATCAAAGCCTTTGCTCTTGGGGTAAGATTTCTTATATGTTACTGCTGGAAATTTGTTTTCTCGTGTCCAAAACGCTGCAAAAATTTTAAAATTTTTATTTTGAGATTCAAATAACGTCTTTGGACACTTGTATGGTTTGAACAATAATAATCATTCATAGGGCGTTTATGAATATACCTTGAATGAATAAATCACTTGGCACCGACTATTTCGAGATTGACGAAGATATCTCTTGTAGTATTCCCTACGAACAATCTTCATGAAACTTTTCTTCAATCTCCAATCAAGTCCACGACTAGAATTTTTGTTCCTCCTCTAAATTGTACTAGAAAATTTAGAAGAAATCTAACGTTGAGATCGAAGAACAAGTTGACGTCTCAAACCCTAATTTGCTTAGAGTGGCTGAAAGCTTGACAGGTTTTTTAGAGAGATTTTCGAAAAACTTGTTATGGAGGCTAGGGTTTTTGTGGTCCTTTTTAAAACATGAGTCCTTAACCTAGTTTCCTTAATTATAGATTTAAGGCTCTTTAATTAAACAAAACAATAATGGGTTTAGATAATTAATTTGACTAGTCCAACTAGTTTAATTAATTAATATTTCAAAGTCCATTAAGAACTTTAATTGATTAGCTTGTTGAACTTGTACTTCTACAAGTCTATTATACATACTAACATTACATTTAATATAATCTTTTATAAACTCAACCTTTGAGTTTAATATTTTTAAACTCTCAATTTTCCATAAATTCATCTCTTTGAATTTATTATCTTTAAATTTAATTATCATAAATTCAACTCCTTGAATTTACTGTCTCGTAATTTTATATAAATTCAACTCTTTGAATTTATTGTCTCAACTATGTGACCCTCAATAGTTCAGGAATACAGCTAGCCGTGGGTTCACAACTTTTTGTGGTTTAGGACATTGTCTTTTATTCGGGTTTACCTTAATTTGCCCCATTCTATGCACCAACATTTGATCATGAGAATGTCAGAAGTCATTTTTCCGATTAAACATATTGAATCATGGTAAGAGCATCTAGTATCATCACCCCATGATTCCTAGGTATCACTAATAGTGCCTGCAAGAACCAATTGGTTATGATAAACGTACAGTACGGTCCCTTCATCTCATATATTCCGATCGAATCTGCAACCATTGGTTGATCGAGGGTTGCATATTAGATTGGATAGCTATGTGATACATTCATGAAATATTCATAGTGTCACCGTATGCACAACTAGAGAACTCTTGTCCTTAATGTACATTTTACACTCTGGTTAGAGATTTAATGTACTACTTTTTCGTTAGATCACATATGATATCCACACCCCAAGGTGTGCACTGGCTCCTTTTATCCTATACATGTCGTAATTGCACCCAATCTCGCCACCTTGTGACCCTCGCGGACTCGGTAAACTAGTCAAAGCACAATCCTAGTATGTAGAGCCTAAGTGTTGTCTCGGATCTTAAGCACTAATGATGTACAATCATAACTACAGACTTTTCCTCTTGATGAATGATAACCACTTGGAAAGTCCGATGAAGGATTGTTCGGTACAATCATCATATGATTACCCATCTGCATCTCTATGCTCATACCACGAAACACGGAACACAACATCACATGTGCTAGTCTCAAGCTCAAGCGGTTTTTATCCTTGTTTTTAGGCGGCTGAATCGACTAGGAACAAATTTAGAATATACAGTGTTTATAAATGAGTTTCAAGATCAAAGTACGATTCATTTATATTAAAATATAATCAAGGTTTTTATCTATGTTTTTAGCATGTGTATACAGATAGTAAAAAAAAACCATGAAATTTAATTATATTAAAATAAAGACTGTTTATTACAACCGAGTCTTAGCCAATCGTACCCCTTTAAACAATGGCTTGTAGATATTTGATTTATATACTATTTGCATCGGTGAGTGGATATAGATTTGTTCCTTGTTATATTTGCTTGAAAGATGTTTCAATCCGTTCTTGGAGCAGAACTTCCTTCTCGTTCTTCAGAAATTAGTGGAATGTGTACGCATCTTTCTTTTCCAAATGTCCCATCTTTTGAAAACATTTAGTTAAATGATTATTAAAATGAGGAGGAAAGGAACTTACAACCGAACTAACTTAACCTTTTACTAATTTTCAAATATATTTCGGTAAACTTTATAATTATCTAGGATATGTAAAAAATTTCCATACTAGGATCTTATCCTTGAATTGACTGTCCTAAGTCTACCACAGATCACATAAAAGTTCTGGACTGGACAAAAAGAATACCATAATTGTCTCTCCGTCTGTTGGCTTGAAAGGTGACGAAAAAGATGAGAAACGGAAAGAGGTATTTCTACCAAACCTATCCTTCTTTAGCATCTGTACATGTTGATTTGGTGCTTTGATTGATGAATCTTGTTACTGAATTGCTTCATTTGTGTCACTGATGTTGATCTTGAAGCAGTTTCTGAGGAATTTGGAGGCAAAATCAATTGCCAGAGAGGTAGAAAATGCACAACTTAGTGCAAAATCAAAGGTATGCTTTATTTACATGAAAAGATTGAGAAGAAGACTCCATTTCAATATATTAGGCCCTTTAACAGTTGATGGCACCCCGTTTACACATCAACTATGACTCAACAAGACACATTTGATCCAGGACGAAAAGACACCTGAGATTAGAAAGTTGCAACAATCTCACAACTTTAAGGCCAATCCTCTGCCATCTTTTTATAGACGTCAAGGAAAAGATCACCCAGAAAAGGTATGTTCCTCCCTCGACATCAACATCCATGAGAGCTAATTTTTTTCGTCTAGAATGTGATCGCTGTTATCTTGTGAAGGCTTGATCTTAGGGTGTGAGAGAGAAATGAATGTGATCAATGTTATCCTGTGAAGGCGTGATCTTAGGGTGTGAGAGAGAAATAATCACTTGTTATTTAATGTTTGGTTGGCCTGTGAAACCCACAAAAAGCATACAATTTTGACTTTCTGACTAAAAAATTATCTCTCGGATTTGTCATTAGAGTTTGCATTTGCCATAGTATCCTTCAAACGAAATATGAAAAACATACGTCATAACGAATGGGATAGTGCTAAAAATTGTCACCACCAAGTCGGATATTTCCTGGATGATGAGCTCGGATACGTCCTATGGGATTCGATAGAAGCATCCATCAGATCACAAAAGTGGATTCCATATCCTACATGATAAATGGTTGTTTTTTGACAGCATTCTATGCTGTTAAAAGTCTTAAAGATCCTATTCTGACTAAATCGTATCAATGTTGGCTATTAGGTGAAGTGACTTATTTTTGTTGAAAATAATTATAAGAAAAGAAACTATGAAAAGATCAATGTTTTGAAATGATGTATATAAATTGTATTCTGATCCATTGGTGCTGTTTTATTCAAAAAGGCACGGGACCGTTCTCAGCTTCCAAAAGTGCTCTGATTATTTGTGTCTCTATGTTTTTCTAGTTCTTTTTTTTAATATATATGTATTTGTTTTGTGAGTGTGCATTTGTCGGCTATTCAAATATTGCGTTATTTACATTATGATTTTCGAGTGGAGATGCATCTAAATTTCTCATGCTCAACCTATTACTATGCTATGATTTTGCAGGATAGTGCTGGAAATAAGACGGTTCATCGTTGACCTGCTGCTGCATCATCAAATAGGTGAAACTGCATCATTCGCAACGAAATATCGCCTATCAGCCTCAAGCATCAAGCATTGTTAGAGACAGAAAGAGCATGTATTTTATGTACATATCCGTATTGCTGCAGAGAGGAGAGAGATTGGTTGAGCTTTTCGGCGTGTATCGCGCGTAGGCGGTACAAACTCTCGTCTTCTATCTGCGTCGGAAGGATTCGTGTGTGGTTATGTCGCAAGGATAATCAGACAGCCCTTTCAAATGGTTACAAGGTTATGTAGAAAAAAGGGAGTGGGAGAAAAATTTAATTCTAATTATGGGTCTTGTGAGTTGATTATCTAAACATTCCAGAGAAATGTAATCTATGTCAAGGTATATTTAGGTAGTGTTTGCAAATGTTTAAAAAAAATAATAAAAAAGTAATTATGGATTTTTTCTTTATAAAGTTTTGCAGTAGTTTTTGTAAATGTTTAAAAAAAGTGATTATGGATTTTTTTAACAAAATTTTGCAAAATTGTAGAGAAGAAGTATATAGTCATTTTTTCAATCATGGAAAATACTACCTAATTTTATTCAAATAAAAATTAAATGAATGGGAAGTTATTGTCTGAAATCGTTCGTTTGAAACTATGGAATTATATTATAGGAAAATCAACACAAATTAAGTCAATAAAATCCAAATGTAATCAAGGTTTTTCTGATCAAAATTAATAATATGGAGAGATGCGAATAAGTAAATCTCAAGGTAGATGAAGGGAATGCCTATTCGCCTGAACATGGGAACGAGCATTTTAATAATTGCAAAAACTTGTGTGAGATGGTCTCACGGGTTTTATTTTGTGAGACGAATCTCTTATTTGGATCATCTATGAAAAAGTATTACTTTTTATGTTAAGAGTATTAATTTTTATTGTGAATATCTATAGGGTTGACCCGTCTCACAGATAAAGATTCGTGATATCGCCTCACAAAAGACCTACTCTTTAATAATAACGGGCATTTTTATATTTGTAAAGTATACTTAAACATCAAGAATGAGATAAGATTGAGAATGTGAATTTAATTTCCAACTTAAGTGCTTGACGGTTGTAAGCTGACGGTTCTTCGTCCAAATACAAGTTCTGACTTAAGTGCTTGATGGTTCTTCGTCCACATACCTAAGTAAGATGAGATGGAGGAAAAGATTGAAAATTGAGTGTTGTTGGAATTAGGTGCGGGGTATTTTTAGATAATAAAATGAAAATAAAGTATATAATTAGACATCTAGATTTATGTAGAAAATCTCTAAAAATTATAAGAGTAAAAATCATGGGCAAGATGAAAAAAATTCACTATAATATTTTATGGTGTACCATCATTCACTGTGTTTTCTTTACTCTCTTAATACAGAACAACAAACACCTCACAAATATTATAGACCTAAACATTAAAATTCTATGAGATGAGATATAAGAATTGAGAATGAGATGATTTTGGTATGAGATAAGGGATCTCTATTTATAGAGCTCTTTTGTAACGTCCCGAAAATTTGAAGGTTCACGTGAACCACATTGATGCAAGTTATCGATTTTAATTAAATTGTTTTAATGGCATGAATTGATTATGGTAGGTATGTTTATATGTTTAAAAATTTAGTTTTATTTTAGAATGTATAAAACTGTGTTTTAAAAGGTTATTCGAGACGCGATCGAGGAACGGAGACTTGAGACTTGAGACCATATAAGCGAAACTATTTTTATTAAATAAATATTTTCAATTATTTAATGTGTGGTGAATTTTATTAGATATTTTCAAAAATGAGGTGTTTTGAGGTGATTTTATACGTCAAGTCGTATTTGGATTTTCGACGAAAATATGAACTTTTCGAGAACTTGGCTAATATTATCACAAACTTTTCTTAACAAATTATTTTAAATATTTATTAATGGGCTTAATGAGCTTATTATACAAGTTTAATAGGCCCAAGCTTATACCAAGAGTTTTATATAAAATAAACTAGGCTTCCAAGTCTTTTATTTCCACCAAAACACAAGCCCAACCCCTCCAAACATTAGGACTCTTCCATCAACACCCACCACACACACCACATGAGATTTTGAAGAGGAAAGCCTCATTTTTGTGAAGAATTTCAGCAAGGGTCCATCTTCGCCAACGTTCCTCGCATCGCAAACCGTTTTTCGTGCTTAATAAACGCAAAGGAATTTCTTGATCTCTTTTTTCTCATCCATCACACCATATTATATGTTCGAAGCATGTTTGCATGAAAAATATGTCTATCTTGTATTTATTTTCGTTTTTATGCCATGACATGTCAATAACTCAAGTTTTTGTGGTCCAAAAACCTATGATATTATTGCATAAAGGGGCTGCCATCATAGAGTTATGGGAAAGGATGTTTTTCCATATGTTTAAGGGCACTTAAGTGTGTGTTTAAGGACTGGACAAGATAGGGAAGGAATAAGAACGAAAATAGACTCCTTAAGGGCTAGGACTCTTCGACTAGGAGTCTTCGAGGGTCACGGCTACTAGTTGCTGATAGGGTGTGTCTAGGAGACCTAAAGGGATTGTAGGGTGGTTCAAGAGGCGCTGCACTATGCTAGGTGTGAAGGGCTGATGGCTCGAACCAAAAATGTTGGTTATGCATAAGTTATGGTTCGGCCGGGGCGAGGAGGGGGGGAGGGGGGGGGCGGCTTGCTTACTAGGTGCATGCAGCCACGAGCTGCTGTTAGAGGCACATTCAAGGGTCCTAAGAGATGCTAGTCCAGGTCCTAGGCTGATCGCATGAGGACTGAAGTGAAGGCTAGGGAGGAACCGCGCATGAGGAGGAGGTGCACATGGCTTGAAGATTACTGGTTTGGGGGATGGCCTTGTATGGGCTGTAGAGGCTGGTTCAGTAGGTTCCTAAAAGGTTTGGTCTAGGTCCTAAGAGGGTTGGTCAGGGTCTGGTCCACTCGTTTAGGGTCTAGGTTCGAAGGATTTGAGGATGGATTGGGCTAGGGTTTGAACAACATAGGGCAGAATTTTTCAGTAGCTTAATAGGCTTGATCAAGGGTCCTAATTGGGTTGAATATGGTTTAGTTAGGCGATATTATGCTTTGGTTCAAGTTTGGTTAAGTTTCGAATCAATACGAGTCAAAACCCTGAATGCTGTAATATATGTTAAAATGTGTATTTTAAATGTTTATGAAATCTTATGACGAAACGTTAATGCTAAAAGACATGTTACATGCTTGGTTTAAAAGAAAAATGATTTATATATATACATGAATTTTTATAAGTGATGCATATATGAAAAGTTGAAGGAGGCGAATTGATTGTGACTAATACGATGATATGATTGGGGATATCGTGAGGGAAAAGGCCGCAGAGAGAGCCCGTTTATGGGAGAAGGCCCCAGAGGGAGCCCGACGATCGTATTTTCATCAAAATGCTATGATGATATGTAAGGCCAAGGCTCAGTTGACGGGTGAGAGTGTCGCTGACGTCCCCGCTGCCAAGTACTGTGGTTACATATAAATAGATCCATCGACCTTCAGATGAAACGAAAGTCACAATTAACGATCTAAATTCAATAAAAGGAAAACATATAAGTATATGATGAAAAGGAAAATGTATATAATGAAAAGGAAATGGTATACGATGAAAGGAAAAATGTTTAAGTTTATGCATGTTCATGAAAAGCTATTTTAAGTAAAATTATTTTCACTGTTGCATGTGATTGTATATGTATTATTCGTTATCATAGTTAAGGTTTGCTGAGTCAATAGACTCATTAGGTGTGATCGATGCAGGTGAGCATGATGTTGATGTTAATGGAGGACTTGATGGTTGATCTTGCTGGACTGAAGGTGCACACAACCAGAGGACCGGCGCTATTTTTCCGCAAATAAAATAAGTTTATGATTTATGATTACTTAAAGATTTTTGATTTTTATGACTTATGATGGTTTTGAGAGGTTTTTAAAAGGATGTTAGAGTTAAGTTTATTTTAAAGTAATGTTAATTTAGATTGGTTTACGCTTTACGATTTTATGCTTCGAATTACTTTCTTTTGGATTTTCAAATAACATTTGGTTGGTTTATTTTTAAATGGTGCAAATTATTTTAAAATATGTTTATATATATATATGTATAGTTTGGGCCGAGGTTTGAAAGGGAAAATAAAATTTCTAGTGTTTTTTAAAAAAAACGAGTAGTAGACGTTTTATCTTCACTCGTGTGAAACCACGTATTTGTAGTTTCCTTCCATATTCATTTGTCAACAAAGTCACACAATCACTGAAATTTCTGTTGCACATGACAACCAACACCTACTACGATTAATGTTTGTCTCTACCACATCATTGATGTCTCACTTTCTCTCAGTTTTTAGATTTGATTGAGAATCAAACACATCTGTACACTTCCATCATGTCATTCCTTGATACTTACATTTCTACTAGGCCACTTGAGGATTTACACCACTCAAACTTTTCAATGTTTATTGGCTTAGTTAGAACATCAGGTAAGTTATCCTTTGTATGAATCTTTTGCATATCCACACTTTCTTCCTCTATTACTTCTCGAACAAAGTGAAATTGAACTGAAATGTGTTTAGTCTTGGAATGAAAGGTTGGATTTCTTGCGATATGCAAGGCATTCTAACTGTCACAACAGAAATAAACCTTCTATTGTTTGTGTCCAATCTCCTCCAATAATATTTTAATCTGTATTGCCCCCTAGTAAGTTTGAGTAGCTACAATATATTTAGCTTCTATTGTAGATAACGCCATAACTGTTTGCAGTTTTGAAACCTAGCTTACTTCTCCCTCTGCAAGTGTAAACACATAACCAGTAATAGATTTTCTCTTATCAGGATCACCTGCATAATCTGAACCGACATAGCCCCTGAGTGTAAAATTAGAACCTCCAAAACATAAGCATTTGAAGAACCCTTAATGTATCAAAGGATCCTCTTAATTGTACTCCAATGCTCTCGTCCAGGATTCGACATGTACCGACTAACTGCTCCCATTTCTTGTGCAATGTCTAATCTTGTATAGTTCATAATGAACATCAAACTTCCCGCTGCTGATGTATATGGTACTCGAAACATCTCCATCCTCTCTGTTTCACTACTAGGACACATCTTGGAGGATAACTTGAAGTTAGCAAGAAGAGGGGTCGAGATTGGATTACTATTGTTTTAACATTTCATGTTCGCAATCTTGATTTTGATGTTAACAAAACTTGTTATTTTGTTTCTAATGAATTTACCTAAGTGCGCAGAAACTGGAACTGATCAGGATTCGAAGTAATCAGTTATCGAGCTAAAACTGAAGCTATAGAAAAGCAAATTGAAAGTGCCAACTGACTGATCAAACTGAACCAGTCCAACTGATGTATCAAGAACAATTCAACTGATTGTTCAGTTGATAGGCGGTTCAAAAAAAAAATCTTCAGAAGCCCCGCCAGCTGATGAAGAGCTCAACTGACAAGTTCAACTAAATCAGTGAAATCAGTTCAGCTGACGAGTCAACTGATTTCACCATACCAGTTCAAGACCAGTTCAACTGACCAGTTCAGAGCATCAGTTAGGAATCAATCAGTTTGCAGATCACGACAAGCTTATCTAATAGAATCTAGCTGAGCAGAAAGGTACAAAAGCATTGTACTATCAATAGTACAATAATGAACGTTGCATCAGAGCTTAAAGACAAAACTTTCTATAATCAATAAAATACAAAACACAATTCAAGGAACGGATACAATTATTGAATCTCACTGTACGATCTAGCTTCACGCCTATAAATAGAAGATAAAGATCAATGAAGACCCAAAAAAAAAAACAACACAAGTGTCTAAAAAAGATAGAAGAAAGGGCACACATATTACATATCAGCTTGCAAGAAGCAATCAGCCCAGAAAGAACACTTCAACGAGTTATCAGCTTAGATTAGAAGCTTATCTCTTAGTGTGTGAGAACACCTTAGTGTTGTTTTCAGATATCAGTTCTCACACACGCGCACACACCACCACTCAAATACAACCTTGCACAAAGACGTAAAACTTATGTATGTAGTCTTTGACACACAGACGTTAAACGAATATTGGCTGGAATGTGCTGCCTTCAGTCTAAACTAGAAGTTCTGTTAGGCAGTAGGATAAGTCCTAAGCTGAGTAAGATTTGTACAAGGGTTTGTATAAATCTAAGTCTTATAGTGGAACCTACCCGAGGTGGTAGAAGGGGTGACGTAGGAGCAGTTGAAGTCTCCGAACATCCATAAACATATGTGTATTAACTGTTTAAATTTGTTTTAAACTGATTTGATCAGTTTAGTTCTCTCCATAACTGAACTGATACAAGCTAGAACTGATTCTCGTATTTCAGTTGATCAGTTTACACAAGCTAAAAGTTTTCAACTGATCGGTTTTCTTAACGAATGATTACTTCAAGTATTTTCCGCTTGGTTTTAAACCAAACTTGATTTAATTCATCGGTGTATATATTCTTAGAACACAAGCTATTGCAGCTCATTGAGAATATTGTGTTTGAAGCACCTGATAGGTGCCCATCACAAGATCCTTCAACTATCTTACATATTGAAGTGTTACAAGACTTTCTTCAAATAATTGTTCTGGGAAACCCCAATCTTTATGTTACTTCTGTCTCAGTGAACTTGCATCCCTAGAACCTTTTTTGCTGGTCTCAAGTCCTTCATATCAAATTTCAAAACTAATTTTGCCTTCAATTCTTGGG
The DNA here is from genome assembly GCF_012295235.1 of Primulina huaijiensis. Lineage (NCBI taxonomy): Eukaryota > Viridiplantae > Streptophyta > Magnoliopsida > Lamiales > Gesneriaceae > Primulina > Primulina huaijiensis. Next base: position 19,653,891 of record NC_133309.1, on the reverse strand, counting down.
CATGATCTTTGTTGGGGTCTGCTACCAACATGTTGTCCACATACAACCAAAAAATGACATAATCATCAACAGACCTCTTGAAAAATTGTGCCTTAAATTCGAATAAGTCAATTGCCCTTAAAGATACTCCCTTCCATATACGATTATTAGTTTTGTCCCTATTGGGAGTGTTAGAGGAGCTTTCCGGCGAGCCAACTTGTGGTTTGGACTTTATTTAATCTAATGTAAAAAACGATCTTTATTTTAATAATATTTATGATTTTATCCAATTATAGAATTATGTTTTATCTGTATCCCCATGCAAGTTTCATAGATAAATTCTTTGGATATATAATGGGTACCATGAGGTCTGTCTCGCAAAATAAGATCATGGAACTCATTAGAAAGTGTATCGTATATTCTAAACATGTTTATAGTATAATCAACCATCTAAAATAAGGATAAATTTCTCTTGAGCTCGAGGCTAATATTTGTGATATAAACATCATGTTTCATTGGTAAGTGCAAAAGATGTCCATTCATACAGATTGGTGATCATATAATGATGCATTGAAAAACCCTCCCTCGGACTGTCCAAGTGGTTCTCACTTATCGAGTGGAACAGTCCGCAGTTATGGTTGTACATCATTAGTCTTTTGACCTGGGACAATGCAAGGGTTTACGTTTAGCATGCACTTTGATTCATTTACCGACTTCATTGAAGGTCATTAGGTGGCGATGTTGGGTGCAGTTTTGATACACGTAGGAGCAAATGCATTGTAGTCGGGGATTCATCGTTTTTCCTATGGGTAAAGATATCCTATATGATCGGATTAGTTAATAGTGCAAGGAATCTCTGGCCAGAGTAGGACGTATGCATTTTGGAAAAGTGTTTCCTCATTTGCACTTACCATGTCACTATTATTATTCAAAGACATATCACATCGTTATCGAATTCATATGCAACTCTCGATATATCAATGGTTGCAGATTCGATCGAGATATTTGAGTTGAAGGGACCACACTGTACGCTAACCATGACTTAAAGTTCTTGTAGTCACTATCAGTTATACCTAGGGGATCATGAGGTCACACTACCAGACGATCTTACCATGATCCAATGAGTGCAATCAAAAATGAGTCCGGCATTCTTGATCAAGGAGTTGATGAAAAGAATGAGGCTAATTAGAATAAGCCCGAATAAGAATAAATGTTATTTCGAATCACACGAAGATGTGAACCCACAGCTAGCTGTATCCCTGAACCATTGAGGGTCACACAAGTATCGAATTCTGTGTTCCCGTTGAGAAAGTCAATGTTCAAGGAGTTGAACTTTACGACTGAAGTTTGCTGGAGATAAAACAGAATGCTTATAAAAGAGTTTGTAAGTTGATTCCATAAGATGAAAGAAATGGAAATTAACTTAACAACTAATTAAGGAAGGATAATAGAACAATCTGTTTTGTTGAAGGAGTTAACTAAACTGAAAGCTGCCCGGTACGGCAAGTGAAAATTTTAAATTCTGACGGATCGTGTTCTCGGCACCTTAGGGGTGCTTTCAACACAATAAATCAATGAGCTACAATAGCTCGTGTTCTAAGAATGTATACATCGATGAATTAGATCAAGTTTGGTATTAAACCAAGCAGAAAACACTTGAAATAATCCTTCGTTAAGAAAACTGATATGCTTTATAGACTGTGCAACTGAAGAACTGAATTTACTGGAAAATCAGTTAGAGCTTATATCAGTTCAGTTATGGACAGAAATGAACTGATATCAACTGAACTGATCAAATCAGTTAAGAACAAAACAAGCAGTTAAATAGTTAAAAGACACATGATATGTTTATGGATGTTCGGAGACTTCAACTGCTCCTACGTCACCCCTTCTAACTCCACGGGTAAGATACACTAGAAGACTTAGATTTATACAACACATTGTACAAATCCTACATAGCTAAGGACTTACCCACTACCTAACTGAACTCCTAGTATAGACTGAAGGCAGCACCTTCCAGCCAACACTTTTTTAACGTCTATGTGTCAAAGACTACATACACAAGTTTATTGTCTTTGTGCAAGACTTTAATTTGGGTGGTGGTATGTGCGTGTGTGTGAGAACTGAACAATGAACACTACCTGAAAGTGTTCTCACACACTGAGGGAAATAAGCTTCTAATCTAAGCTGATATAACTTTGAAGTGTTCCCTCACAACTGGGCGTAATGCTTCTTGTAAGATGATACGCGATATGCGGGCCCTTCTTCTTTGTTGTATTCTCTCTTTTAGCCACACTGTGTATATATATTTCTGAGTCTTCACTGATCTTCTATTTATAGGCGCGAAGCTTGATCGTACAGTGAGACACAATTATTGTATCCGTTGCATTTTGAATTTGTTGTTTAGAATCCATTCCGGAACTTTTGGATTTAAGCTTTTGATGCAACGTTCATGATTGTACTGTGAGAGTACAATTGCTTTTGTACCTTTGCGCACAGCTGTAATCCATTAAATAAGCTTGTCGTGATCTGCAACTTATTGCTCCTAACTGATGTTCTTAACAGATCAACTTATTGCTCCTAACTGATGTTCTTAACTGGTTCTTCAAACTGATCAGCAACTGGTCTTTGAACTGATCTAGTGAAATCAGTTGACTCGTCAGCTAAACTGATTTAACTGATTCAGTTACCTGGTTAGTTGGGCTTTTCATCAGTTGAACTCTTCATTAGCTGGCCGGGCTTCTGAAGATTTTCTGCTGAACTACCTATCAGCTGGACATTCAGTTGAGCTGGTTGCGATGCATCAGTTGAACTGGTTCAGTTCGTTTGATCAGTTGGTTCTTTCAGTTAGCATCTCCTAAAGCTTCAGTTTTGGCTCATAAACTGATCATTTCAGTTTCAGCTATCCGCGCACTAAGGTAGGTTATTAGAAACAAAATAACAAGTTTTGTTAACATCAAAATTAAGCAAAGATTGTGAACTTGAAAAGTTCCAACAATCTCCCCCTTTTTGATGCTCACAAAACTTGAACAGTTAAAGCGATAAAAACTTAAAACAAATAAAGGAAATTTCAGTTTGAGGGATGACATATTTAAAATCAGTTTTAACGGAAAAAGCTCCCCCTCAAAAACTGAATTTAAAAACGGGTAAAAACATTTTTTAAAAACATTTTTTCAGTTCGAGGGAAAAGAAAATTCCACCTCAAGAACTGAATTAAGAACTCCCCCTTAAAAATATAATCAGTCACGCGATTGTAAAATATTTTCAGCAGCAATTATCATTCAAGCAGTTAAGGTTACACAAAAATTGGAAATATCAGTTCAATTACATTTAAACTAACTGGATAACTCGATGTTTATTTAATCAAATAAACTCCCTTGTATTATAATTAAGCGCATCGGTTATGTAAGGGAAAAATGCTACTACACTCAGCTGAATTTTAAACAACATCAGTTATCAATCAGTTTACATATAGTAGAACTAAATGTACCAACTACTGGTCGCCTTGAATACTTGATATGTTGCATAATCTTGAATTTCTTTGCTAGATGAACAGCTAGCTGCTATGAATTTGACTTCTGTGCTGGCTAACTAGTCTAGCTGATGCAAACTGGACTCAACTGATTGCTGAACCGCATTGATCATCTCTTCTGATCTGATATGGCAGTTAAGCGGCGGCATACTGCTGATGATTAAGCTCCTAATCATCCAACATTTCAGATGTCAGTTGGGCTTCATCTGCTGATCAGTTGAACTGGTAGGTTGGCAACTGAGTTCTTATCCACATATCAGTTTTGCTGTTCTTCTGTCAGTTGAACTCAAAACCCTGCAAGCTGCTCAAACAGAAAAATTACGGAGTCGAGTGAAGTGGCTACGATGTTACTTGCAGAGCCAATCCACTCTTCTCCAATTAACGCATGATATATAAAATTTTTAAAAGGGTTTTAAGAACCATTTTAATTACCATCTTAAAATATATTTTAAGATATCAATTTTCAAATGTCCTTCATAGAACAACTTGCTCTGATACTAATTGACGGATCGTGTGCTCGGCACCTTAGGGGTGCTTTCAACACAATAAATCAATGAGCTGCAATAGCTGGTATTCTAAGAATGTATACATCGATGAATTAGATCAATTTTGGAATTAAACCAAGCGGAAAAACTTGAAATAATCCTTCGTTAAGAAAACTGATATGTTTTATATACTGTGAAACAGAAGAACTGAATTTACGGGAAAATCAGTTAGAACTTATATCAGTTCAGTTATGGACAGGACTGAACTGATATCAATTGAACTGATCAAATCAGTTAAGAACAAAACAAGCAGTTAAACAGTTAAAAGACACATGATATGTTTTATGGATGTTCGGAGACTTCAACTGCTCCTACGTCACCCCTTCTACCTACACGGGTAGGATACACTAGAAGACTTAGATTTATACAACACCTTGTACAAATCCTACACAGCTGAAGACTTACCCACTGCCTAACTGAACTCCTAGTCTAGACTGAAGGCAGCACCTTCCATCCAACACTTCTTTAACGTCTATGTGTCAAAGACTACATACGCAAGTTTATTGTCTTTGTGCAAGAATGTAATTTGGGTGGTGGTGGTGTGTGTGTGTGTGTGTGTGTGAGAGAACTGAACAATGAACACTGCTCGAAAGTGTTCTCACACACTGAGGGAAATAAGCTTCTAATCTAAGATGATATAACTTTGAAGTGTTCCCTCACAACTGGGCGTAATGCTTTTTGTAAGCTGATACGCGATATGCGTGCCATTCTTCTTTGTTGTATTATCTCTTTTAGCCACACTGTGTTTATTTATTTGTGAGTCTTCACTCATCTTCTATTTATAGGCGCGAAGCTTGATCGTACAATGAGACTCAATTATTGAATCCGTTGCATTTTGAATTTGTTCTTTAGAATCCATTCCGGAACTTTTGGCTTTAAGCTTCTGATGCAACGTTCATGATTGTACTGTGATAATACAATTGCTTTTGTACCTTTGCGCACAGCTGTAATCCATTAAGTAAGCTTGTCGTGATCTGCAACTGATTGCTCCTAACTGATGTTCTGAACTTGTTCTTCAAACTGATCAGCAACTGGTCTGTGAACTGATCTAGTGAAATCAGTTGACTCGTCAGCTGAATTGATTTCACTGATTCAGTTACCTGGTTAGTTGGGCTTTTCATCAAATGAACTCTTCATCAGCTGGCCAGGCTTCTGAAGATCTTCTGCTGAACTACCTATCAGCTGGACATTCAGTTGAGCTGGTTGCGATGCATCAGTTGAACTGTTTCAGTTCGTTCGATCAGTTGGTTCTTTCAGTTAGCATCTCCTATAGCTTCAGTTTTGGCTCGTAAACTGATCATTTCAGTTTCAGCTATCTGTGCACTAAGGTAGGTTATTAGAAACAAAATAACAAGTTTTGTTAACATCAAAATTAAGCAAAGATTGTGAACTTGAAAAGTTCCAACAAATTCGAAATTTTCAATTTTCATTTTATAAACAAGACTTGTATCCTTAACACATCGGCGTTGTCAGATCGTCGATCGAAGTTGTAATGAGTTCATAATCATTTATTTAGTGAATTTAAAATTTACTGATTAAATAATAGTACTAGTACTTAGTAGTGATGACTATTAATATGTACAAATTCTCATAAAATATTCTAGAAGGATCTAAAATTAATTAACTAATTAGTTAATTAGATAAATTAAATAATGATTATTTAATTTAATTAATTAATATATCTATGCGTGTGTTAAAAGTACATATGTAAATATATATTGATTTTTATATATACATTTTATATGGATATATAAATATGTGTATATATATTATTAATATATCATGCATTATCAAAATTTGATAAATAATGATATAATATAAGAGAATTTTATTTAATCAAAATTAAGAGTCCTGGTAAGATAAGGATTAGGAATCTCTATGGGCGAGGGATTTTTTATGGGGATCACACTCTATAAATATACCATGAGGGAGAAATGAAAACTGAGTACGAAATACGGGCCTTTACAGTTGGTATCAGAGCCTATGATCTTGTAAAGGGTTGTACTACTACTGCTCTCGAGAAGCTCATGAAGTCACGTCTTCGGTCTGTAAGTTTTACATTTACGCATTTCGTTTAAAGCATGAAATATTTTTACATCATGATTGCATGAAATATTTTATGTCCAGATTATGATTTTGCAATATTTATTTAAATTTGAATAAAATAGTGGAATTATGTATGTTGGTTACGTATGGGTTATAATGGAACAACATGCCTCCTAGACGCATTATTGATCGCACGGGAGGTGATGAGCATCGTCATGAGAACGAGGAGAGAGATTTACCACCACCCCCTCCACGAGACTTGAATGCCCAGATGTTAGCTAGGATGACTCAGTTCTTCGCACAGTTCGCGGGGAACAATGCTGTGGTAGCCAGACAGACGGGGCCTGAGGCTGTCTGTGAGCGGTTCATGAAGATGAGGTCGAAGGAGTTCTCAGGGACGTCAGATCCTTTGGTTGCAGAGGGATGGATTAAATCCCTTGAGGTTATTTTCGAGTTCATGGGGCTTGAAGATGGAGATAGGGTTCGTTGTGAGACTTATCTGTTTGGAGGAGACGCTCGCCTGTGGTGGGAAGGAGCATCTATAGCTTTGGATTTGGCTACTTTGAGCTGGACGCGCTTCACCGAGGTATTCTACTCTAAATATTTTACTGAAGAGGTGCGTTCCAGGTTGACCAGGGAGTTTATGACCCTGAGGCAGGGAGACATGACGGTTACGGAGTTTATCCGTAAGTTTGAGAGGGGCTGTCACTTTGTACCCCTGATTGCAAATGACGCTGGTGCAAAACTGAGGCATTTTATGGATGGTCTGCGGCCGATCTTGCGCCGTGATATTAGGGTGGCTGGCCCTACTACCTATGATGTTGCTGTTTCCAGAGCTCTAGCTGCAGAGCAAGACCAGAATGATATTGAGCGCGATCGCAAGGGTAAAAGACCATTTCAGGCACCACACCGCCCTCCCCAGCAGCAGCATCAGAATAAGAGACCCTTCCACGGTCCACTCAGGAACAGAGGGCAGCAGCAGCAGCAGCAGCAACAGGGACGGGCAGTCCCGAGGACAGTGGAGTACCCAGTCTGTGCCAAGTGTTTACGTCGTCATGCTGGGACTTGTATGTATGGTTCGGGAAAGTGTTACAAATGTGATAGTACTGACCACATATTGAAGAATTTCCCTCAGAAGAATCTGCCTACCCAAGGCAGAGTTTTTGCTCTCCATGCTGCGGAGACTAACCCAGAAACGATGCTCATGACAGGTATCTTAAATCGTTAAGTTGTATTTGAAGTTTAATGTTTTGGGTTAAGATTTTGAACTTAGAATTTATGATAGGATTGCATGTTCTAATCAGTGTTACTTACGGGAATTTAGGTTAGAAGAACTTTGACCTTTGCATGACTATAAGCATAATTCTTGTAAACTATTGGGTTTAGTATGATATTCCAATCTTTCAGGGAGAATCTTTATAGCCGGTTCAGCTACGAAAGCCTTGATAGATTCAGGGGCTACTCATTCATTCATTTCAGAAACATTTGCAAATTCTCTCAAGGTCAAGACAATTGGGCTAGACATAGCGTATTTAGTAGCATTGCCTTCTGGAGAGGAGCTGACAGCTACTAATGTGATCCGAGATATAGACCTTGAACTTCATGGTAATCTTGTGTTTGCGGATCTTATCGTTCTGCCGATGCCAGAATTTGATATCATTCTGGGGATGGACTGGCTATTGAGGAACAGAGTTTTGATTGATTTCCAGCGGAGATCTGTTCTAGTCCGACTGCCTGGGATGGAACAATTCTTATTCGAACTAGACAGGTATTTTAATTTCCCGCGTATAATACCTTATGTCCAGGCTAGGAAACTCATGCATCGAGGGTGCCGAGCATTTTTAGCTATTATTGTATATGTTCCCGAGACACCCAAACAGTTAGCATCCGATGTTCCAATAGCCCGTGATTTTCTAGACGTTTTTCCTGATAATGTTTCTGGTCTACCACCTGTGCGAGAAGTGGAATTTTCTATTGAGTTTATGCCAGGTACCACACCGATCTCCAAAGCACCGTACCGACTGGCACCGACAGAGGTGTAAGAACTCAAGAAACAGATTCAGGAACTTCTTGACAAGGATTTCATTCACCCGAGATTTTCGCCATGGGGCGCACCGGTCTTGTTTGTGAAGAAGAAGAATGGTTCGATGAAGCTCTGCATTGATTATCGAGAGTTGAACAAAGTTACAGTGAAGAAAAAATACCCACTTCCGAGGATTGAAGACTTGTTTGATCAGTTGCAGAGAGCTTCAGTTTTCTCAAAGATAGATCTGCGTTCCGGGTATCATCAGTTGCGGGTGAAAGACGCCGATGTTCTCAAGACTGCTTTTAGGACTCGTTATGGTCACTTTGAGTTCCTTGTGATGCCGTTCGGTTTGACGAATGCGCCAGCGATCTTCATGGATCTCATGAATCGCGTATTCAAGTCGTATCTTGATCAGTTCGTGATAGAATTCATAGACGATATTCTCGTCTACTCAAAGAATGAAGAGGATCACAGCAGACATCTGACCAAAGTATTACAGACCCTACAAAAGCGCAAGTTATTCGCGAAGTTCAGCAAGTGCGAGTTCTGGTTAGAGAAAGTGGCGTTCTTAGGCCACGTCGTTTCTAGCAGTGGTATTGAGGTAGACCCAGCAAAAGTTGCAACAATCAGAGATTGGGTTGTGCCGCAAAATGCATTAAAGATCCGTAGTTTCCTTGGACTAGCAGGATACTATCGGAAGTTTATTCGGGGATTCTCCTCCATAGCAGTTCCACTCACATCATTGACGAAGAAGAATTTTAAGTATGTGTGGAGCGAGGAATGTCAGAAGAGCTTCGATACATTGAAGCAAGCTCTTATTTCAGCACCAGTGTTGGCCATGCCTTCAGGACCCGGAGATTTTGTTCTGTATACCGATGCTTCGAAACTCGGGTTAGGCGCAGTATTGATGCAGCATGGGAAGGTGATAGCATATGCTTCTCGTCAGTTGAAGATTCATGAGAAGAATTATCCTACCCATGATCTAGAGTTGGCAGCCGTAGTATTTGCATTGAAGATTTGGAGGCATTATTTGTATGGAGAGAAGTGCCAGATCTTTACCGACCACAAAAGTCTCAAATACTTCTTTACACAGAAAGAGTTGAATATGCGGCAGGGTCGTTGGTTGGAGCTAGTGAAGGATTATGACTGTGACATTAGCTATCATCTTGGTAAAGCTAATGTAGTTGCGGATGCGTTGAGCAGGAAAGTCGCAGTGATGGCTCATTTAGTGGTTTCGAGACCTCTTCAGTTTGAAATACAGAGGTTTGATCTAGAGACATATCCTCAAGGTAGAGTTCCTCGTCTATCTACTTTGACGCTCCAGTCTTCTCTTCTAGACCGTATTCGCAGTGGACAGTTTGCAGACGAGCAGTTGGCTAAGTGGAGACTGAGAGATGAAGCCAAGGGCAGTATCTTGTACACAGTTAGAGACAGTATTGTCAGATATTGAGACAGAATGTGGGTTCCGAGCAGCGATTCTATTCGAGCAGATATTTTAGCTGAGGCCCATATGTCACCGTACTCTATTCATCCAGGGAGTACGAAGATGTACAAAGACCTGCAGTAATTATATTGGTGGCCAGGAATGAAGAGGGATATCAGACGTTTTGTGTCCGAGTGTCCGACATGTCAACTAGTGAAAGCGGAGCATCAGAGACCAGCCGGCATTCTCAAGCCTCTTCCTATTCCCGAGTGGAAGTGGGAGAATGTTACCATGGACTTCGTTGTCGGTCTGCCGAAGTCAGTCAGAGGGTTGAATGCTATATGGGTGATTGTTGATCGTCTTACGAAATTAGCTCATTTCTTGCCTATTAAGACGACTTTTTACATGATCCAGTATGCAGAGTTATATATCCGGGAGATCGTCAGACTTCATGGTATTCCTGTTTCTATCTTGTCTGACCGAGATCCTAGATTCACTTCCTCATTTTGGAAGAGTCTACATTCAGCTATGGGTACGAAGTTGTTGTTTAGCACAGCTTTCCACCCACAGACAGAAGGTCAGTCCGAGCGAGTTATCCAGATGTTGGAAGATCTTCTTCGTGCATGTGTCCTTGATTTCTCCGGGAGTTGGGAATCAAAGCTATCGTTGGTGGAGTTTACCTATAACAACAGTTTTCAGTCGTCTATAGGTATGGCTCCATATGAAGCACTGTACGGTCGTAAGTGTAGATCTCCTATTCATTGAGATGAAGTAGGGGAGAGAGCAGAATTGGGTCCGGAGATTGTGCAGCAGGCTGCTAATGTAGTAGTCAAGATCCGTGATAGGATGAGGACTGCTCAGAGTAGACAAAAGAGTTATGCGGATCAGAGGAGGAGAGATTTAGAGTTTGTTGTTGATGACCATGTTTTTGTGAAAATAGCACCGATGAAAGGCGTCATGCGCTTCGGGAAGAAAAGAAAGCTCAGTCCGAGATTCATTGGACCATTTGAGATCCTCGACAAAGTTGGGACGTTAGCTTATCGTGTTGCTCTTCCGCCGAATCTGGCCGGAGTACACAACGTGTTTCACGTCTCCATGTTGAGGAAGTATATGGCGAATCCATCACATGTCTTGAACTTTGAACCGTTGCAGCTCACTCCGAATTTGTCTTATGAGGAAAGACCAGTGCAAATCCTAGACAGACAAGAGAAAAGGCTTCGGAACAAACTGGTCAAGCTAGTGAAAGTCAAGTGGCTAAATCATTCGGAGGAGGAAGCTACGTGGGAATCTGAGCCGGAGATGAGGAGTCATTATCCCGAGTTATTCGGTAAGTTTTAATTTCGGGGACGAAATTCCTTTAAGGGGGGGTAGAGTTGTAGAACCCGAAAATCAAATTACGTATAAGCCATGCATAATTGCTACTATTTAAATTAAAAATGAATATTTTATATATATATGAAGTGTTTGGTTTATTTTAATAATTTTAAGTCATGATTATTTATTTTAAAAGTAGATGTTTAGTTTTATCTTTTCAGGATAAATACACGAGGTCGGACCGGAGTTTGGAGATTAGAGATAAGATTAATAATAAGAAAAATATTCATAAATTTAATTTAAGTCAAAGAATGATTTAATTTAAAGAAAAAGAATGTCTTTGAGATTTAATAAATTAATTAGAGCTAAGTTCGTAAATAAGTTCTTTAGGTTAATATTTAATTAAAGCCTAAATTAAAACATGTAAACATATAAGGATGAATTAATCTAGGTATAATATATTCAAGAAATTAATCCTAGCATTTGAATATTTAAATTGAGGTCATGAATGCCATGCAATAATCTATCCTAAATTTAATGTGTAAATTCACTAAAATATATAATGAGGGTGCTAAACTTTAAGCAATTAAAATACAAGATTTAAACAATAAAATACCATGCAAATTAGTAATAATAATTTTGGGTCCAACATTTAAAATAATTCAAAATTTGATAACTTTCCATTCAAACCACTCCTAATTGCACTTCATGGGGTATTCATTCCCATTTTTAATTCACTAATTAGTAGTAATTCAAACACAATATTACACCTTATTTCTCCCCAACTAATTACTAAGTAAATCATCGAAATATGCAGAAAAATAGAAAAGGGAATCGGCAGCTAAGGGAATCAAAAGTGCATGTCAAAACCCATTCAAATTCTTGACTTGTAACCCCCAACTTAATGTGTATTATAGCACCTTTAACACCTCCTATATGTTTCACTTTCATCCCTTACATTTCCTACAACCATAACTTCGAAACATATCAGAATTAGCAGCTTAGAAACGTGATAACAGCAGCTAAAGTAATCGAGAACAGCAGCAGAAAATAAGAAGAGAATCCAACTCGGTTCCGCCGCTCGTCTTCGTTGTATTGATTTGTTTTTCTCAAAACAAATTTCAGACAGGTATATATTGTTTTTTTTCTTTTCAATCAAGTCTTATAGATATTTTAAAAACATTATATGTTCAGGATTCATGAGGCAACACGAAATTTACAGCAACTTGGCAAGAAAACTGCATATGCACACTCACGGCTTTTGATTTAGAACTTCATGATTTGAGATGTTTTGTTGATTACAGGGTGTTGCTTCGTTTCTAGGCTCACATGGCTGCTTCCAGGAATGTTTTAGAGTGTGTTAGGGTGTGGTTAGTTCATTGGTTTAAGTCCATACACTCAGGAGAAAGATTTGACAGCAACATTTCAATGGGTTACAGATTTTGTGTCAAGTTTATGTCATTGAGTTGTTTAATGGGTGGGTTAAATCTTGGCTGTCCTAGGGGCTGTAGCCTTGGTCAGAACTTTACTTTAACATGTCAAGGACGTGACCAAATCATCCCTCTAAGGATTGGTTCACGGATCCATCAAAATTTCACCAAAACATCACAAGCACATTTCGGTTCTTCATATTTCTGTGTGAGTGAGTTTCGGGTTTCTAGTGTTTGTATGGATGATGGTTGGCTCCTAGCCCATAGCCATGGTTCATACAATACTCCATCATGTCTAGATTGAGCCATGGTTGATCAAATGACCATTGGAACGACCCAAGACAGTAAAACAAGTCAATACACCACACTACACAACAAGGAGTGCTCTCGGGTGGGAGCTGTGATTGTCTCAGGAAATGGCTTGGTTTGTGGTTGGCTTTTAGCCTTTAGACATGGTCCAAGCCATGCCTTAGGATGTTTGTAAGAGTCTCTGGTTGGTGGTTCAAGCCCCAATGGCCATTAGTTTCATAAATTGATCAAAACAAGCACAATAGCCGTTGCTGTAATTTCTGTTCTTGACAGCAACTTTGAGTTCGGTTTTGGTGGTGATTTGAGTTCTTGGTTGGATTTTAGCCCATGGCCTTGGACTGGACACTACCTTAATGAGTTAGAAAAGTTGTGTTTTTGTCCGTTTGTGATTTGGTCGAGTTTAGAGGTCGTACGAGAATTTACGGTGAAAGGTGCCAAAATGAATCTCGAAAGAGTGTTTTATGTTTTTGGATTCCTTTCACCCATTTTCGTGTTTTACAGTTATTATGCGTATTTTTCAGTATGTTTGGTGTATTTTAATTATGGTTAAACGTCGGTTTAATGTTGGTTCGGTTTGGTACTAAGCCATGATTGAAAAATTAGGTTGTTGGTCCTAATCGTCTCGTTTTTTTTGATTCGGTTGTCAAGTTTAAACAAAGATAATATTATGTGCATGTGTCACATATTAGAAGTAAGTCGCAGCAAGCCTGGGAGCGATCCAACTCATCCGGTAAAAATAAGGTTATAATTATATTACGTGCATAAAACTATAAAATGTTTATTTTTAAAATATATGCGATATGTCTTGTGGCCACCTTATGCTTACGGGTTTGGAAGTCGATAGGCGCAATCGAGGACCTCTCCACCCGGTGACTTACGACCGGTTTATGATTATGTATGGGTACGGACATCCAGTCCAAGGGCTGTGATTGATCTCTACCGCCCAGTATACTGTGGTTTAGTCTGATCAGGCGCTCACGTTATGTTTTGGGCCACTTGCTTAGGAACATTATCTCTATCAGAAAATTTTGATATGACATGACAGAGCTCTATTGAGCAAAGCTTTTACGTATGATTTTCAGATATGTACGTAGTTATAATTATTCATGATACGATTTTCACCATACGCTTTAAGATACTTTATTTTTACGTTGCACGTGATTTTATGATATATTTACTTGTTATTCACGATATATACATGTTGAGTCTTTAGACTCACTAGACTTGATTGTTGTAGGTACTGATGAGGTCGAGACGGAGGGCGTAGACCAGTGAGCTATCTTGTGGCAGCAGTAGTAAACCCGAGGACCTCTCGTTTTAGTTTATGCACCTTTTATCGTTCAAACTAAATTTTATTATGTTGGATTATTTTAAATTGTTGTTGGAAAAAAAAACAATGTTGACTTCCGCTGTTATTTTAAAGTTATAATTATTTACATGTTTATTTTATAAATGAAGAAAGATAATTATTTATTTAGAAAAATTTTAATATTTCCGCTAAAATATGAATACGAAATACGGGTCTTTACATAAGAAGTCCTTCAGAAAGAAACATGAGGTACTCTTAGCTGAAGAAAACAAATCTAAATGGGCAGAAACTGACAGTGAGGAGTCAGAACCAGAAAGCGCATGCAGCTCTAGTGATGATGAGGAAGTCAAGTGCTTAATGGCTAATGATGCAGAAGAAGAATCATCTAGCCAACAGGTATTTGATTTCAGCTCAACTGATTTCACATGAGAAGAACTCATTCTAACACTACATGACATGGTAAATGAGTATCAAAAGCTTGCATCATCATTTGAAAAAATCAAAGCAAAGCAAACTGATCCCACAGACAATAAAACCAAAACTGATGAATCAGTTGCTGGGTTAAGTCTAAAAAGGGAAATTGCTGAGTTAAAAGCAGAGAGAAACAAAAATCAGTCACTAATCCAGAAATTGATTCTTGAAAACTCAAAACAGACTGAGCTCATTCAGTCTTGGAACAAGTCATCTACTGCACTGAATGAGATGGAGAATTCACAAAAATCAGTTTCTAATAAAACTTGTTTAGGGTTCAACACTCAAAGAGAAATATATCTAAATGATACTCAACCAAAGCCAAAAATAGACAATGGGAAATACATTCATTTTGTCAAAACAGCATTGATACAAGAACAAATTGAGCCCAGTAAACTGATTGAGCAACCTACTGAGAATATGAACAAGGCTAGAAGATATGAGATTGGTTATAGTAAAAAATTCTCAACTGATTCACAAAGTCAGTCATCAAAGAGGTCTCACAAAAACTATTTGAATAGCTATTTCAATTACTATAACTGCAAGCCAGTTCAGAAGAGATATAAACTAAACAATCAGTTGAATAAAGCTAAAACAAATATTGTATCATCTGTACACTACACACCAAGCACACAAAAGCCGAGAAAAACCATTTGAAATACAGCTACTGGAAAGTCTGTTAGACTAATCCAAGTGTGGATTCCTAAGGGACTAATCTGTTCAGGACCCAAATAGATATGGGTACCAAGTTATATTATATGTGTGATTGCAGGTAACAGGTACAAACAAGAACTCAATATGGTATTTGGACCGTGGATGCTCGCGAAATATGACAGGAGATACAAGTGCGTTATCCCAACTGATCAAATACACTGGTATAAACATCAGTTTCGGGGACAATTCCAAATGTAGAACTGTTGGTAAGGGTAAGATTATTCATGGTAACTTTACTTTTAAAGATGTTCTATTAGTAGAAAACCTGAAGTATAACTTGATTAGCATCAGTCAGTTATGCGACAGTGGATTCTCAGTACAATTTGACAATAACTCATGTTTAGTCAAAACTTCAACTGATGAAATCATACTAACTGGCAAACGTTGTGGAAACACATATAAAGTCAGTTGGAATGATCAAACTTATGCACCAGTTTGTTTTATTGCTTCCAAATCATCTAAAAACTGGTTGTGGCATAAGAGACTAAATCATTTAAACTTTAAATCCATTGCCTATCTGAGTAAACATGAACTTGTAACTGGTTTGCCCAAAATAGACTTTTCAAAAGAAAAACTTTGCTCAGCATGTCAGTATGGTAAACAAGTACGATCCTCTTTTAAAAACAAGGGATGTAAATCTTCATCCCGATGCTTAGAACTGTTGCACATGGATCTCTTTGGTCCTATACCAGTCATGAGCTTAGGAGGAATGAAATACACCTTGGTAGTCGTAGATGATTTTTCAAGATTTACTTGGGTTATTTTTCTCAAATCTAAAGACCATACTGCTTCGCAACTAATAAAGCTCTTCAAAAGACTTTTAAATGAAAAATCAGTTGGAATTGATCGAATCAGATCTGATCGAGGAACTGAATTCATCAATCAAACTCTTTCAAATTTCCTAGAAAATGCTGGAATTAAGCATGAGCTCTCAGCAGCCAGAACTCCTCAGCAAAATGGTGTAGCTGAGAGAAGAAATCGAACTCTTAAAGAAGCTGCAAGAACAATGCTTGCTGATTCTGGTATTTCTCAAAGATTTTGGGCAGAGGCAGTAAACACTGCGTGTTATACTCAGAACAGATCAATGATTAATAAGAATCATATGAAAACACCATATGAGATCTAGCATGGAAGAAAAAGTATAATTACTTATTTCAAAATATTCGTCTGCAGATGTTTTATTCTTGATAATGGTAAAAATTATTTAAAAGCGTTTGATGCTAAATCTGCAGAAGGAATATTTCTTGGATACTCATCAGTTAGTATAGCCTATAGAGTCTTCAACAAGAAAACCCTAAATGTTGAAGAATCAGCTCATGTTGATTTCGATGAAACTGAACTAACTAATAAGCCAACTGATCAAGTTGAGCTAGTTGATCGACTTACAGATATCAGTTTGGAAGATGAAGACAAAAATGAAAGTCATGGCTATCAAAACATACTTCAAACACCTGAACGAGAAGTACTGGACCAATCAGATGTGCAGGAAGTCGTTGCTGATGATCAGTTGACAGAGCATAATGATAATATTCAAATACCAATTGACGAAGCACCAACTGAGATTAAAAACTGTGTTCAGTTACCAACTGAAGAAATTGCTGATACAACAAATACTGAGTACATATGGAGAAAATCACATCTACCTGAACTGGTAATAGGAAATCCATCTGCTTCGAGTAAGAACTCGCAATCAAATGCTAAATTTATTTATCTATTCAGCTTTTGTTTCACAACTAGAACCGAAGAAAACTGATGAAGCTCTTTCTGATCCTAACTGGGTAAATGCAATGCAAGAAGAGCTAAATCAGTTCACTTATAACAATGTCTGGAACTTAGTTCCAAGACCAATTGCAAAAACTATTATAGGTACAAAATGGGTATACAGAAATAAACTGAACGAGGATGGTTCAGTTGTACGCAACAAAGCAAGATTAGTGGCATAAGGATATAGGCAAGAAGAAGGAATTGACTATGATGAGACGTATGCTCCAGTTGCAAGACTGGAAGCAATAAGAATTTTTCTTGCTTATGCATCACACAAGAAATTCAAGGTATATCAGATGGATGTAAAAAGTGCATTCCTGAACGGTCAACTACAAGAGGAAGTATATGTTGAACAACCCCCAGGTTTTGTAAATCACAACTTTCCTGATCATGTATATCATTTGAACAAAGCCTTATATGGCCTTAAACAAGCTCCCAGAGCTTGGTACGAAACTCTTTCAAAATTTCTAACTGATCATGATTTTTCTGTTAGATCAGTTGATAAGACCTTGTTCAAATTTGCTAAGAATGATCACATTTTATTAGTTCAAGTTTATGTTGATGATATCATATTTGGGTCAACTAACATCAAATTATGCGAAAAGTTTGCGAAGCTAATGCATGATAAGTTTGAAATGAGCATGATGGGTGAACTGACAATCTTTCTTGGACTGCAAGTGAAGCAACTGGAGACTGGTATATTCATCAGTCAGACTAAATATACAAAGGAGCTGCTGAAGAAATTTGGCATAGAATCATGTTCAGCTGCAAATACTCCCATGAGCTCATCAGTAAAAATTGGACACTGATCAAGCGGGAATATCAGTTGAGGCGACATTATATCGAGGTTTAATAGGTTCATTGTTGTACCTAACTGCCAGTCGTCCTGATATTGTATTTGCTGTCTGTATGTGTGCTAGATTTCAAAAAAATCCTAAGCAATCACATTTCTCAGCTGCTAAAAGAATTTTGAAATATCTTAAAAGTACACAAAATGTTGGGTTATGATATTCTAAAGACTCTACTTTCAATTTAGTTGGATATTCAAATGCAGATTATGCAGGATGTAAGCTTGATCGCAAAAGTACAAGTGGATCTTGTCAGTTTCTAGGAGACAGACTGATCTCTTGGTTCTGCAAAAAGCAGACATCCATAACTACCTCAACAACTGAAGCAGAATACCTTGCTGCTGGTAGTTGTTGTGCACAACTGATCTGGATCCAGCAACAACTGAAAGATTATGGAGTAATCACAAATGAATCGCCCATATTTTGTGACAATACGCGCACAATTGCCATCACCTATAATCCAGTTCTTCACTCAAGGACCAAGCATATAGATGCCAGGCACCACTTCATTAGAGATCATGCTTTGAAGAAGGACATCAGAATGGAGTATATTTCAACTGAGCAACAAGCAGCTGACATCTTCACCAAACCATTACCCGAGACTAAGTTTTCTTACTTTCGCAATATTCTTGGTTTAATTGACTTGTCTTAAAATTATTATTGATGTTGTTTTACTAATAAAATTATTTGCAGAAAATCATAACACAACAACAAATTGGAAATGATACTTTATTAAGAATAAAATCGATTCCATACTACAGAAGATAACTTAGGACCAACTGAATCTTGCCATTTTGTAATCAAATTATTCAACTCATAAATTCGGATTCTAGAAAATGATTCAGTTGTAGAAATCTTCTCAATTACATGACATTCCTTCACTAGCATTGCATGTAGCAGAACATTGTCATCAACCAGGTCTGTAACATGCCTGACTTCAAAACGATCAATGTATTTTCTTGCTGTTGCTGCTTGAGCACGAGAAAGATCAGCACCACTACTACTTATCCTCTGCAAATCATGAATTTTGAACCATGTTGACATCACTTTCGTCAAGACATATTCCTCCATCGTTTTCTTCAACTCTTCTAAATAAGGACTTAATTGTTCAGTAACTTGAATATGCGTACTGCTGCATGAGTCAGAATTACTTGAATCAGACATATTGAACTGTTATTATCTCACATTCTATCTCTATCGTCTCTCTTATAAACAGATGACATTAAATGTTGAAGAAGCTAAAGAGTCTCGAGACAACCGAAGCGTTTTTCTCATTTACCCAGGCTTCTTATTTATCAAGTGTTCATTATCAACTGATATTAGTTTGTCATTTATTACTTAATGCTTAACTGATTTCAGTTCATAGTCAACTGATATAAGTTAGTCTTTCATCAGTTCATCTGTTTAAAGTTCGCAATTCATATATATAACAACTGATGAAGTTTATCATTTGCAGGAAAGAGAAAAACAGCTCATATAAATACTTCATTCAATCATAAACGTTTGCACGGATTACATCATCATATTTTTCCTCTACAACAATTATCCACATTTTCAACCAAGCGGATAAAGGTGCGGTAGATGTCTTGTCAATGCTCTGAGAAACAGCTATGCGCTTAAGGATTTTCAGTTCCTTTCGAAGCATTAGCTGATAGATATGACCATCCTTAAAGACGTCCAACCACACAGCTATGTTCAAGTGCTCCCGCAATTTTTTCATCTCTGCCACCAGTTCAGGAGTGGTAGCCTCCCCAGTATTATACAGGAACTCAAGCTTCTGTAACTTTTCCCGGTAGTGAAGACTCTTATAGAAGACTTCATCTTTTATAACAGCCTTCCTGGTCTCCAGAGCAAACGGCGAAGCACTCGAGCTACTCGTATCTGCCATTCTTTTTGTCTTGAATATTTTCACCAATATGACTGAAACTAACCGTGTTACTTCTATTTACAGCCGAAATTCATGGAAGCTGAAGGGCCGTCAACGTTTCAGCAAACGATAATCTTTCTGACCCCTAAATTTATTTTATATCGTCACTTTAATTATTCTATGCACCGATTAAGGGGGAATATCAGTTTTTGAAAATGTCAACTGAGAGGACAATTGTTTGTGAATTCTCAACTGAAATGAATCAGTTTCCCAAATGATTGTTCAGTTAGATATTTTACAAATCTTCTCACATAAGTTAACAAATTTATTATATTCCAAATCAACTGACGTGACTGCAGTTTCATAACGTGGCCTATTTTAAACCGCTCACTTTTTGCACACACGCTTACAGCACACATACACATATTTTTATTCAAATTTTTTGTACTGACACGTGTCCCGAATTTGAACAGTCACGAACAAATGTACTATGCCTGCTTCAATTCAGTTTTCTTTCTTCCGCATACAATCAGTTCTTAAGAGCATACTAATTCCAAAGTTTATCTTTTACGAATTTCAGATCATTTTATCTTTCGAAATGGCGAATCAAATCACAGCTCACGTGTTGAAAGCTATGGCCATTGATTTTGACTTAGTTTTATCAGTTCAAGAAGCTAATGTTAAGAACGTCTTTTTGAAGATTGAATCTGCTGGTCTCAGGATGTTTTTGGGACAATTTTGGCAGGAGATCTACCCCAATGAAGTAAATGAATTCTATCTGAAGGGGTTTGTCACTACTGATAGAAGTATCTCTGTAGCTGTCAATGATCAGCTGTTGATCCTATCTGAAGAGACCTTCGGAGAAATTTTTTCTTTACCAACTGATGGGTACGTCAGCTTCTCTGAAGCCAAAACATCTGACATTGAGGAAATGCAATCTTTGCTGTCTGCTGATGGGCGGAAAATTAAAGTTTCCTATCCTAAGAAGGAACTGAAGCATGAGGTTTAGTTATTAGCCGACATTGTGGCAAAGGGCATATTGGCTAAGGCCGGCTCTTATGCTGCCCTTACTCTTGAGAAATTCCAAGCGCTGACCATCATCATGGGAGAGAAGAAAGCTAACTGGAGGCACATTATTTTCAATATTCTAAGTAATATGCTTCAATCTACCAAACAATCAAGAGGCTTTGCCATTCCAATCAGTTATCTTCTGAAACTAAAAAGATAGGTAGCTGACAATGCTGAAAAATCATCAAAGTTCAAGGTCTTCACTGCCAAGAACATCTTGCCGCCAAAGACGAAACTGGACATTTCTCCCAAACAGTTTTTGAAAACCAAACGGGAGGTTGGGACGCAACCACCTGCTCCAACACCAGTCAAGAAGGCCAAAACTTTGGCCCAACTGAAGACTGCAAAACGAAAACTGATTATCAAAGAATCAGATTCGGAGAAAACTCCTTCTCCTAAACTTGTCAAGAGAGCGAGGACGCAAAGAACTAAACCAATAACAGCGGTTAAATTCATTCCAACTGAGAGTTTGACTCAATCAGCTGCCCAACAGCCTATTCAAGCTATACCTTTGCAGGTTGTTCCACCTGATGAATCAATTACTGAAGAAAAAGCACCCGCTAAAGTAAGAGCTCCCTTGACACATGTAAATCGCCCTACCATTTTGCCTCGGGCCAGATCTAAAGGCGTTATATTGAGGGAACCAGTGGACACCACTCACTCTGGTTTGGATATACCTCACATTCTCACTACTGAAAAAGGAAAAGGCAAGCTTGTTGAAGAGCCAAGGCCATCTAATGCCATCCAAACTCATATTGACTTGGTTTGGGAACAGGTCAATGCATTTGCCACATCGAAACTGAAATCTTTTGATAGTTGGAAGAAGTTTAGGACTGAGATTTTTGCCAAAGAGCTGAAGCGCAAATCCCAACTGAAAAAGTTTATTAAACTTGAAGCGATTGTGTTGAAAAGAGTCAAAGCTGCTACCATTGCCCAGTCATTGGAGAGGCAAAAATATTTCTTTGTTCAAATTCGAGCCAAAAAACTGAATAGAATGGTTGAAAAGCTGAAATCCAACTACAATCCTGTAGGTCCAACAGCATATTATGATAGAGCTGTGTTCACCCAACTGGGCACAGATTTTAGTGGCCTACAAATGGAAATCAGATTTTTGGAACAGGATCAGGAATCGGTTCTCCCTGAAAAATCCTCCAGCTCAAAAACAAAAGAAGATACACTCTCCTCCCAGCAGAAAGAGCTATCTCCAGAACCTGTTGCTGAAAAACCTGTTCAGGATGTGTCACAATCATCTGCTGTGGAACATCAGATGTACTCTGAAGCCGAGTTGACTTTTGCCAACATTGATGAAATTATTCAAGCAATGGCAAAAGAATCTCTTATGAGTAAACCCATTTCTGAAGAAGTTGATCACTCAACTGATCAAATCGCTCAAGAGGTTCCTATCTCAACTGAAGTACCAGTTCAGTCTGTTGTTTCTGAAATAGAGGATCAAACAGTGGTGGCTAGCCCATCACCAAATCAACAGATTGCTGAAAATATGGAGGTTGTGTTGATTACTGCTGAAAAACTTCCAACTGATGAGCCAGCTCAAGTCTCGGCTGATTTTCAAGAAGATGCATAAGCTCATGATCAATCAACTGAAGATCCTGCAGTCTCTTCTATTCAGCAAGAAAGCATCTTTGCTGATCATCATCAATCTTCACCTCCTACAGTCCAAGTGGCAGTAACTGAAACAGATGTTCCAGCACAGACTGTTTCTGAAACGATGATATCTGATAAGACCATGGTGGTCTTTGAAAGTCTCAACACAACCAGGAACGTCTTGTCAGTCTCCGCCTCATTTCTCTACAGATCTTGATAAAGTTCTTGAAGATATTAAGGAAATTCAGCAGAATATGAATGAAATGATCAATCATGTATACAAGATTCAGCATACTCAATTAGAGCATTCTCTGAAACTGGAACATTCTGAAAAATTCAACTATCAGAAACTGACGACAATTCAAGATGCTTTAATATCTCTCTCTCGAACAGTGGATGATTTTCAGAAGAACAGAGGTTTGGTTAAGAGTCTCTCAGTGACTCAAGACTCTATCAGCAAAAGAGTTGATGCTGTGGAGACACTCGTATCAAGAAAGATAGATGTACTTCAAATCGCTTTAACCTCTGCTGTTGAAAACGTATCCAACTCTATCAACTTTCTATCAACAGATGTTCGAAAATTATCCTTGAAGATGGAGTTGTTTGACAAAAAGGGGGAAGAAATCAAAGAGATTCTAGAACAACAGAAGAAATCTTCTCTTTGAAGAAAAATCTCTACAAGTCTATCTTGTATTTGTGTGGATTATTATTCAGCTTTCAGATGATAGAGATCAACCTCTTATTTTATCTACAATGTGTTCAGACGAGCAGTTATTATTTACTTAGTTTTGTCAAACACCATAAGGGAGAAATTGTTGGAAACGAAATTCCGGCGTTTGACAAAATAAGAACCAAACTCTAAATTCTGGAGTTTGACAAACTGATCAACCAACTAATACGCGCAATTATATTCAGCAACTGGACTTAACAACTGAAATCAGCAGATCTAATAAAGAAAACTGATCGGTTGTTGTTGGAAACTAAATTCTGTAGTTTGACAAACTGATCAACCAACTGATACGCGCAATTATATTCAGCAACTGGACTTAACAACGGAAATCAGCAGATCTAATAAAGAAAACTGATCAGTTGTTGTTGGAAACTAAATTTTGGAGTTTGACAAACTGATCAACCAACTGATACACGTAATTATATTCAGCAACTGGACTTAACAACTGAAATAAGCAGATCTAATAAATAAAACTGATCACTTGAAAACCGATCAGTTGATATATTCAGCCGTATGCTTCATTCAACTAAACATGTCTCGGGAAAGAACATTCAACCGACAAAGAGACATAGTAGATTGCAACTGAATATGGAACGCCGCACTTCAATCAATACAGCTTAGAACAACGTATTTCGGCTAAAGCAATTAAGACGCCGCATTAGAATAAATGAAGCAAACAATGCCAAAGGAATGATGAAGTGGCAATCAACGGATACAAAGATTCAAACATATCTCAAGTTACCGTTGGAAGGGAAGCTTATAAATATGACAGAAAAAGAGCTTAAAAAACATACAGATTACTCTATTCAAAGCTTGCTGTTACTCTGTCAAAATCTTAGCTCACCCTTACTTGATTTATTTGTAGCAGTCAAGGCTACAATTTGAGCTCACTAGCACTTTGTAATAATCGTTAAATTCGATAGTGCTAAGATCAATTACGCACTGAGAACATTTTGTAATACTAAGTGTTTCAGCTTTTGGCAGTGATAAGTCCAAACTGAAGTGGGTCAGTAAAAATATTGTATTCGATCAAAGTTTTTTAGTGAAAATCCTATCCTTGAGATAGAAGGGGTGACGTAGGAGTAATTGAAATCTTCGAATATCCAGAAACAATCCTTGTGTATTTTATTTCAGTTTTGTATTCTATCTTTCAGTCAGTTAATTTCCGCAACTACTCTAATTTAACTGATTGTCATTGACCAGCAAGATTCCGAGAATCAGTGTATCACCAAACTGAACTCAAAACTCGAAAAGATCAGTTTTAATTGTGAGTGTTTATTCAACCCCTCCTTCTAAACACTCTTGCTACATTAATCGATCCTATCAAAGCTACCATGCCTTAGATAAATTATTTTAATGGAAGGATTGCCTCACAACCAGCGGTGTTGTACTATAGTGTTGTCAACACTAAGTGCCAACACAGTATAATCTACACATTTCCTGACATTTTGATCTTTCATCTTAATTGAGGCATAATTAGGACATGCATATTTGTTAATTATTTCGTGAATCCATCATAAACAGAGGGTTATCAGTATATGATATATAACAGTTGATGAAATCTGAATTATCCATTTTTTAAGAGAAGTGATTTCTTGTGTATGTGGGTTGCAATCGACGTAGGTTTTATTTTGATAACTCTTTGGAAGTGTTGTAACACAGGTTTAAATCCGAGTTACCGTTTGATTTAGAGGTAAAAATTTGATTAGAGTTGCGGGAAATTTTTTTCTGAAATGTTACCGTTGGGGCTGGAAAGGGCTGTTTTGAAATTGCGTAGATTACGTTTTTTTTACCGTTACTGTGCGACATTTCTGGAACACAATTTTACCGTTGGAGGAAGAGCATTATATTAACTCTTATCAATTAAACTCATGTTAATTACTCTTGCTTCTTCTCTTTGATTTCTCAAAATCGTACCTTGTTCTTACTCTCTCTTTCACTGCGTAACTCTTGAACTCTCACGTAATCCCTTCTTACTCTTCACAGATGGCCGACAATCAATTCGACCCCTCAGATATTCGAAGCAAAATGGCGGCAAGCCACGGTGTTCTGCCCTCTGAGGCAATACCACTAGCAACACCACCTCCTGAGTCTTCCACCGATAATTCATTACAGATGGTGGTTGCTGCTTTAGAGCCCATCCCACTGGAAGAAATAGCTCCTGGCGAGACAGGAAATCCATTTGACATCGATAACCCACCGGATCGAGAAGCTTATCGACGAGCCTTTCCCCACAACCTCCAATTTTTCGAAGGCGCTCAAAGCGACAAGCAGGGTATAGCCCTGATTTTTCCACTCCGAAGAAACCGCGCATTGCCACTTACTTCACACTTGATCCGGACTTCTCCTCGGGAGATGACTTCAATGATGAAGACTTTGAGTTGGTTGCTCGATCGCAGCCAGCCCTCACTAAAAAGATATCCGCTTCCACATCTACTTCTGCCGCTCCACCTGAGCACTCTCCTGATCCTCCACAAGAGGTATGCTTCTTGTCCGAAGATGAACAATCGCTGGCTGATTTTCTTAGTAGCCTGCGAGAAACAAAAAGAAGACAGGAATCGTCACAGAACTCCGATGAAGCCCAATCCGAGCCATCCGAAAAATCTCCATCAGAATTTGAACCTGAAGGAGATGATGACAATTCTGAACAGGCAACTGAGTCAGATGTCAGCGCTGAAGATGTTGAGCCCGGTGTTGTCAACACACCAGACAACATTGACTCTGAGGACTATGATCTTACTACTTCCTTCTCCTCCAAATTTTACTCTGAGTTTGTTGTGGCTCAATGGTTCCTGTATACACACAGAGAATTCATCGAGGAACGCAATATTGACTTTGAGCGTACGGGAAATACAACTTGACCATCTTTCTACATACCCGAAGGCTGAGTGCAACAGTCAATTCTGTACTGCCTTATGCACGGAAACCGGTCCTTGAATTTTACTGCAATCTGGTCTCCAGTGTTGGTGATGGGAGATTTGCAAAGTTTGGGCTGGTGTTTGTATGAGACACTATCTATGATATCTCCCCCTACACCATCAATGAGTTCTACAACACTCCAGCTAAAGATGATGAGGATGCTCTCCCGCACATTGACGACATTATTTCTGTTCTAACGGGGGGACTAATCACTCAATTTCCAAGCCGCCCCAAGCGCCTTGCAGCGGCCAATTTGACATCGCTTTACTCAGTCCTTCACAAGACTGCCATTCGCAACTGGACTCCCTCGTCCAACACAACTATGGTTACCCGAACACAAGCTGTCACCCTGTTTACCATTGTCACGGGCCGCAACTTTAATTTTGGGCAGTTGGTGTTCACCACTGTTCTTCAGTTTGCGGAAAGAGGAATGAAATCGACAAAGCTTCCCTTTCCTTCCCTGATATATAGCATCCTGGAATCACAAGGATTTGTCCCAGAAGCTGAGGATCAGTTGATAGACATAGAGGAATCACTGAAAATCACCCATGCATACTTTAAAAGGAATCAGATAGTGGATCTTTCTTGGTCTGCTACGGGTGTTGCCCCGGAGGTTGGCAACACTGCTCCCTCATCTGCTACTGGTGTTTCCCCGGAAGTTAGCAACACTACCCCCTCATCATCATCCGTTCCTGAAGGATTTATCTTATTAACCACCTCCGAGATCCACGCACAAATAGATTTTGGGCTCCATCAGATTAAACAGGCTAAGGACCTCATTGCTTACTACGAAAATCAAATCGTTGAATATCGATTACTTCTAGAGGTTTGCGTGCATTCTGGTAAAAAATGGGGAGATAAACCAAAAATGGGAGAAGAAGAAACTGCTGATACAGTTGATATCAATTACCCTGCTGAGGACTGAGTCCCTATCTTTTTTTTTCTCTTGTGCTTGTCTCCGTTTATATGTTTTACTTGTTTAGTGTCTTGTTGTTTATGTCTTGTTCCCTTATGCTTATTGTACAATGATGAGTAATGCATTTCTATTATCCCTGACTCCAACTGACTCTGGTGTTGTGAGTTCGTGTTGTCAACACTGTCCACAAAACCAATGAACTAACTTGTCTAATTCAGGGGGAGATGCTCTTTAAAATTCAGGGGAGGTAAAGTGACTACAAGCTTGGATAATATCATTTTTGAAAGTTTTGTCTAGAAATGCGAAAAAAAGAGATTGAAAGGAATATTTTATTCCTATTTAATCAATATTCCATCTAAAATGAAATATTAGAATTTTGCATTTCTAGACTAAATTAAGTTCATTATATGATAAGATTTATTTCTAGATAAATTTTATTCTTGGGATTTATTCCACATATTTCAATTTAGGAACTTATCTCTAAGATATAATATCTTAGTTTAAAATAGAGTTCCATTCCTAATAAACTCTTGATTTTCCTTGTTTGTAGGATTTGAGTATCTATGGAAAGATATTTAAGAAAGAGGAAAATATATAAATAGAGGGAATATTGAGAGAGAAGGGCTTCGCAACTTTTTCCTGAAGAATAACTACGTTGCTGCTGATTTTCGGAATTGGAGATTTCCGCGTGACGAGTTTGAGTGATTGACTCACATCGTGATAGTGTTGCTGTCTAGTATTCGTGTTGCTGTCTATTGTTGACAACACTCAAAGAATAACAACATTGACGTAGAGTGTTGATCGAAGAGTGATTGTGTTTGGCTTTGAGCAATACGTTTCGTTTTTATGCATCTAGTTTTTAGTATTGGTTTATTGTGATGTATTTTGGTTTCCTTGAGTGTCAAGGAATTTATATTTGTTATTCTCACTAGTATTGGTTTGTTAAAACGTTTGGCATAATTTTCTAGTAAATTTTCGTGCCATATGACATCGCACAAGTATTCGTACTTATGCATGATATAAATAACTGGTGTTCATTTATTAAATTTTACGTGTGTGTTAAATATTAATTTCCGTTGCATTGTTGTGTGCTGGTGTTGACAACACCAAATTCTGATATACTCGTCTTTAATTATTTCCTGTGAGTTTATGAGCTACAACCCTTTCAGAATGCATCACGTTCCATTTATTGCTCACGCCAGATTACCAAATTAATTTAATTTTCTTGTTATATTGTTCTTGAAATTGAAATAATTCGTATAAATTGAATTGAATGGAAGATCGGATCTAGGAATATAAACTAAGATCTTGATCTCGTGGGATTTAATATTAATCAATTATCTAAAATTGATACCACAAGGATGAGCCCATCAAGATCCGACCCAAACTCCCTACCCATATCTAGGGCCCACAGGTGAAGAACCCATGACAAGCCCATGTATTCTTCTATAAATACCAGGTTTGAGCGTATGATTATTATTCACTATATTGTTTTCAGCAGCACCCTTAGCTGCTCCCCCCATATATCCTCAGTCTCTGACTTGAGCGTCGGAGGGGCTACGCCAGGACACCCTCCTGGCCCCCTTCTAACGGTCTTATTCAAGATTTCAGGCTCAGGGTAATCTTAAATTCCACATCTGAACTAGTGACGCTCGTTGGGATTGGACCCGAAATTTCCCATGAGTATCAAAAATAAAACAATTCCATATGATAAAGATGGGTACAAACCACAAATCCAAATCATTACATCCGAACACATAATATTGTAGTTCCAATTTATATCGGATAATCACAAAGCTATCACATGTTAATATATATCACAAATCCAATATTTACAACTTGATGATCATCGCTATATAATGAATAAGAGTGGGTATCATGTGAGACCGTCTCACGGATCCTAATCTGTGAGACGGGTCAACCCTACCGATATTCACAATAAAAAATAATACTCTCAGCATAAAAAGTAATATTTTTTCATGGATGACCCAGATAAAAGATCTGTATCACAAAATACGACCCGTGAGATCGTTTCACACAATTTTTTGCCAATTAATAAAATAGTAATAAAATCAACTCAGGACAAAAGACGGTGTAATCCATTTGATTCGTTGAAGGATTTGAGTTATGCGTTTTAAATAGCACTTATAGTAAGTGTATTTGAAATTAGAAATGTGAAAACCGATCTAATATATCGGACTGGTCCGTCCCACCACATAAAATTGGTCTGTTTTAGCAGGTTGCACGTAAGCCCGATCCCTAAAACAAAAAAATTGATATAACACGCATGACTACTTTTGACATGTTATTTAAAATTCATTATAATTATATTCAAATTTTTAACTTTGATATGAAATAGATTTAAAATGTGTTTTCACAATATTTGGTATTGCGGGCGTGCCAGGTGTGAAGATGCACCGATTTGTGTGAAAAACAGTAAAAATCTAACTTCTAACTATCAAACGAAAGCGAATCCTAAATTCGATCGTCGGTTCTAATCTCCTAAACTAATATAACGCCAAAATGAAGAAAACTAATGGAATTTGAAGAATAAACCCCTGACATCGTTTATATTTTCAATAAACAGTAGGAATTTACAAGAAATGAAATATAACACATAAAATTGCTGAAATCTAAAAGGACAAGACCTAGAATGANTCCCCGTTGTGTAGCCGATATCCCCTTTTTCTTCCCAACGCCTATACGATTTCTCTCCACTCTCCCATGAACCCATGATCTTTCCCACTACTCTCTCACGATCTGTTCCTGTCTCCCCACGATCTTTTCCTTCATCAGCGCTTTGTGGTTGGTTGGTCTTGATAGAAATTAGGGCGCTCATTTGACGGGCCATAATTTAATTGGGCTTGAGAATTAAATTGGGCCTGACAATTAATTTGGGCTTTCCATTAATCATTTTTAGCCCAAACAATTGCCCCCCGCAAGCATTGGCCCGTGGGCCAAAATGCTTGTATACAAACCAGTTTTATTTCTTTTATTTGAAACGACCCGTTAGAATTTGTCGTGGAGTGGGCTAGTAAGATTGGGCCCAGCCCAATTCCTCAATGATTTTTTCACTACCCAGTAGAACTCCCTCCCACAGATTCAAATCGCGATCCTTGGCCCTCTTTCTTCATCTCCTTCGGCGCTCACTCTCCGCTCTCTGCTGTTGTCGGAACATCGTTGTTTCTTCGAATCCCTTCGCCCCCTTTTGTCGTTGTTTCTCTTACGCCGTGGTCGTCAAAGGCTCACCGATGGCTCAAGATTCATCTCCGGTGCGCCCTTCTGAACCAAGCGCTGCGGGCGTGCTCTCTGTCTCAGCCGTCGCTTCCATCTCGCCACCCATCGCGTTTGATGGCTCCGCTGCCAGCCCTAATCCGTTCTTTGCTGTCTCTGGATCGTCGATGGGCTCTCGAATGGGCGTTGGCCAACCTCCTTCGGAACAGGTGAACTCCCCACTCGGCTCGGTTCGTCCCTTGGCAGCCCCTATGTCAATTTTAGAAACTCCTCTTGAAGCCTATGCTCATCCCACGCAACCCATGTCCACGCCGACTTCCCCATTTGCTGCGCCTGCTTCAGTGGATTTCTCGAGGCAACCGATTTCACTTTCTACGGCCATGGGTATTTTTTCTCTCCCTTTTCTTGAATCGTTACTCTGTGTTTCTCGGCTCCCTGAAATTCGTCGATTCGCATTGATTGAATTGAAGTTTCCTTTTTCGCTTTGTGTAACTTTGTATCCGAGAAACCAAAGGATGGGCGATTGGTTTTTCTGTGTAGTTGGGCTAACTCCTTTGACACCGGGTTTTTGTGGAGAATCACAGATTTAGTATTATTCGGCCATTCATTAGCCTTTGCTTTGTAAGTGTGGTAAAGTGGCCATTGTTTGGCCCTGTAGTATGCATCAGTAGCAATTTGTTTTCTGAATATTTCTTGCGTGCATGCAGTGGTTTTTGACCCCAATCAATCTATCGACCCCTGCTTTGTTCCTGCGGTCACCCCTACTGATGCTGAAAAAGATAGGTATGTGGTGCATTTGTCCTCAGGAAGTGTGGGGAATTGCTTCGTTTATGTCTTATTGGTTTACAGGTTATCGGCTATAGTGATGTCCCAACCTCCGATTGCTTTCAATGCGCCGACCCCATCTTCGGTAGAAGTCTCCCCATCTGTTCCTGCTACTATTTCGGCTTCGATTATCACTTCGGTGATGGCTACTCCTTTGATTCACTCTTCGATGGCGTCTGGTATGTCCTTGGCTTGTGGTTCATTTATTTGGTAAAGATGTTTGAGATATCACCTCCTTTCTTGTAGGTATATCAGCTGTTAATCCATTTGCATCCGAATCTGGGGCCTCTCACAAATCTGATGCTAAAGCTGGGTCTGAATTGCATCTTCCATTATCATTGGTCTTCTTTATGCATTGCAATGTTTCTTACTTATACGTTGTTCAACTGTAGGAGCCCAGCCTTTGCTTCTCTGGCCCTTGCTACTATCGGCCCGGTGCGGCACCCTTCCTATCCTGAGAATCAATTCCCTCCATCAGTACATCGGTTGTTCTTTCCCCTACCTTCACTACATGCTAGGGATTTATTGCTCTCCAGATCTTTATTGCCGCACAGTGAGTCTTCCCAATTTAAATCTTGGCCACGGGTACCTGAAGATTGGGTTGAATGGATAGACCGCCTGGAACCTCATTTCGGACGACAATGGCGCCAGCAGGGTTTGTGGCCGCTGGTCATGACTTCCAAGATGAAAATAAACAAGCAGTCGGTCTTATTCGATGGTCTTCTCAGGTTTTGGTCTCCTTCCTGCAATGTTTTTATCTTCCCATTTGGCCCACTGTCCATAACTTTGTATGACGTGTCTCTGTTCCTGGGGTTGCCTGTGGTTGGGCCTGACTCTCCCTATTTCATTGATGATCCCGCTGCCCCGTCTTTAGCTCATACTCGTTACTGCTATCCCTCTTATCGGGAAGTGGTTAAGGAATGGTCTTCGCATACAGGCATCCCTTCTGTGGTTGAACACATCATGTTTATGTGGGTGTTAATATGTCATTTTATATTCTGCCCTTCGTCCGGTAAGCCATCTTCTGAATACCTGCCCTTGGCATGCTCCCTCAGCACCGGTCGAGTGTATAATTTGGCGGTAATGCTTCTAGGGTCCGTATATCGCAGTTTGAATCAGTGCGTTCCGCACGATCCTATTTCCAAGCTAGGGGGAGTGTCGTGGTTTTTACAGATATGGGCCTTCTCTTACTTCCCTGGCGTGATGGACTTCCTTTCTGGCCCTCCTACTATGTTGCGCACTACTTCACTGATGGGAAGTCGTCTTATTCTTTCAGCCTCTGATCTGATGGATTATCTGCAGCGGCTGAAACTTGAAACACTCAACCTACCTGGGCGACCTAGCGTTTCTTGCCTCACACGGCCTTTCTGGGTTGGTGTTTTTCCCGACTTTCACGGTCGCTCTCCTGATGAGATTCTACTCCTGACCCGATACATCCATCCCAGATTGTTGGTAGTAAATTGTTATTCCACACGCCCGCCATATAATGATAAATCAAGTTGGTCATTTGAATTTTATAATCCTTCTTTATATGCATATCAATTCTGGCTCTCACCGACGATCCCTCACGCCACGCTATCTTTCCCGGTAGACTTGACTCATATTGCTTCAGAAATCGCTTCTAGGAAGCTCTCTAAGGCGACCGTACAGCTCCTATCCACTTTACCCCAGAGGTTTCTCAGCCCGATGGTGCAAATTGATCGAAAGATGGCCGATTCATTCACTGTTTGGTGGAAGTCTAGTTACTTAGACCTGATTCCATCGGTGATTCGACACCCTGGTATGGTCTGGTATCTTTATGTTTCCACTTATATTTACACAATGCCTTTGTTATCAATATTTCTTATTCCAGCGTCGTTTTGGTATTTCTTATAGGTACTCGCAAGCGAGGCTCAATTCCCGACGAAGACGTTCCTGTTGCTGTCAAGCTCATAAAAGCGAACACACAAGAGGGGTTGAAATCCAAACCAGGTTCGGACACCGTGCCACCAAGACCCCACTCTTCAAAAACTAAGGTTGTTTCTAAAGTTGCCCCAACAAGAAAGGCTACACCTATACTTCAGACAGTGGGTCGGCGATATCATACTCGCCATTCATCTAAGCTGATTTCTGGCCCTAGCAACACTTTTGATGATCCCATCATCCTTGGTGAAGATGATCCACCCCCCGTCTCTGCGCGGCCAAGTCCCGAGAATTCTAGCTCCGAAGTTTCAGACAGTGAAGAGGCTTTCGACACTGATTTCAGCCCAGCAACATCTGGACAGGGAATCCCTCAAGCTGGAGTTTCTGGTGTAAAACTCGATGAGGTTCCTGATGATTCTGAGAAGCGGACCAACAATTTTTTAGCCGAGGATGACGCATTTGTCTTGCGAGAGTTCCCATCTACTTCCTGGTTCAGCCCAAATCCTCCTAGTTCATCGCCTGTTGCAGCCACTCCCTCTATGGTAATTTCTTTCCACTGTTTCTCTGTCATGTACATTTTCATTACTGCTCATGCCCGACCTTGACTTTATTTACTTGACAGGATCTTACCTCTCGTAGGGCGAGACTCGGACTCATTGGCGAGCCGGAGAGCCAAGTTGATCTGAGCTTCTCAGACAGTGTCTCCTCCGTGACATCTACTCTCGAGAGATGTACCCCATCCATCGAAGCTCTTGCTCATGCCAAGATGGCGGTTCAAAATTTCCTTGGCCTTGGCTTGCACCAGCTCGGGGAGTCTCAAAGATTGGCGATGCTCTCATCCATATCTATTCTTAAGACTTCTCCAGAGTTTGCTACCTCTGAGTCTAGCATACTTGATGGTCTTTCGACCATATTTTCGCAGTCTGATGCAGCTTTTGCTATGAGCGCAGATATGATGTCTCATCATACATCCTTTCAAAGCAAGCGTGAGAAAAAGGAGGAGCTAGACAGGCATGACAAGGTGCTTCGTGAGCAAATTGTTGCAGCAGCGGCCAGCTACGACGCGGAGGAGGCTGAGGTTAAGAAACTGGAAGAGGAGATCCAGAGGCGCCGAGCTAGGATGGTCACCTTGCTGGATGATGTAGAGACTTTGGAAGTCACTCTGTTAGGCAACAGGAGAGATTCACAAGCTATCGGTCAGCAACTCCTTAGTCTTAAGGATGATTATCAACTCTGGACCAGACAACTTCAGGAGGCCGAGAACACTCAGTCGGAGTGTCTAGCCAAGTGGGAGCAGCTTCGCGCTTTATTCCCTTGATTTTGTTTTGTTTAGTTGATTGGCATAGATTAGTTTGAGACAGTCGCTTGTATTTTGTTTGATGGGCACATTTTTAGGAGCTTTACTGTCGTTTCCCCTATTTTCGATTTGATTCTCTGCCTTACTGCAACCTTTTTCACTGGTTCTTCTTGTATACTTCGAAATGTTTCCTTCCAGCAGGTAATCCTAGGTTGGAGATTGGCCATGAGTTGGCCTCGGTTCTTCGGTATATTCGATATTCATCACTTGATGTTTGGAGTTTCTGAA
The DNA here is from genome assembly GCF_012295235.1 of Primulina huaijiensis. Classification (NCBI taxonomy): domain Eukaryota; kingdom Viridiplantae; phylum Streptophyta; class Magnoliopsida; order Lamiales; family Gesneriaceae; genus Primulina; species Primulina huaijiensis. Next base: position 19,619,533 of record NC_133309.1, on the reverse strand, counting down.
CCGGAGGTACCTTTTAACTCTTATGTGCTTTTATGTGCTTTTATGTGCTCTTACATGTTGCATCCACTCAAGACAAATCCCTCGTCCCTAGCATTATACATTGCACTTCAGTCGGATCCCTTTCCCGCATACACGTATATGCATTTGCACTTCAGTCGGACCCCTTTCCCGAATACACGTATATGCATTTGCACTTCAGTCGGGCCCTTTTCCCGCATACACGTTTACTTGTTCTTGTGTGCGGTGATTTCGCTTTATATTTTGTTGACTGGTAGTTTGGTGTTGTGGTTGTTGGGTGATGGATGTGGAACGAAGGTGGATTTGTACGGGGTGTGGTGTATTGGATGTTGGGAAGAAGTTTTTATTCGTTCTTAATCCATTTAACCCAACTCATTTCAATAGCTTCAATCACAACCATATGTTGGCTTAAAACTCTCCACTCGAGATTAGTCTCTCCCTTGATTCCCTATCGAAACACAACGAATCCCATATGATAAAAGTGGCCTACTGGCCAACTTTAATTGATCTTTCTCGTTTTTTAAATCATAACAAACAAATATTTACATTAGTGGACCTACGGCCTACTTAAAACAAAATCTTACAACATGAAGCTAAACAACCGTACAAAAATGGCTGGATAGCCTATTTCTATACCAAAGTCCACTTCTAAGTCCTCTTGGGGTTCGCATAACGCCTTTTTTCTCTTCTGTCCTTCATTATTACTCGCTGTTCCGTTCGGTGAGCCCAACTCCCTGCTCGGGGTATTTCTTTCTTGCCATATTCCAAGTGACCGGAAGGCCTACTTCATGGTTGTCACTGCACAAGCAAACAACCAATTTATATAATGGCGGTACGGTCTACTTCACCATGATTTCTCGTACAATAAGAACATTAGAAATATCGACCGAATGCATATATAATAAGTGGCCATAAGGCCGACTCCCTGCTGAAACAAAGGGCCTTCAAAATAATGAAAGTGGCTTACTGTCCCACTTTCTTCGATCATTGTTCAAACATAAACAACATATATTTATTTCAGTGGCCCTAAGGCCTACATCACATGACATCTTGAAATAAATAACTAAACCCATACAAAAGTGGCCCTAAAGGCCAACTCCCCGATGGATATTAGCCTTTCTGTTCGCCTCACTCGCTCATTTTTTTTTACTTCTTCCCTCATACTTGGAAAATACGGCTTGAGATACTTGCCGTTTATGCATCTCTTGTGTGGATGACCATCTAAACTTGACAGCCAATATGCATTTCCGTCTAACATCTTATGTACCTTGAATGGTCTCTCCCAGTTGGGAGACCATTTGCCCAGCTCCCTATCCTTTGTTGCTAATGGCAGTATGGCCTTCCACACTATTTCCCCTTCATGGAAGCTTTTCTTGTTAACTCTTTTGTTGTAGATTCTCGCAACCTTCTGTTTCTGTAACAACAGAGCATTGTATGCTTGTATTCTCAGCTCGTCTAGTTCTTCTAACTCCATGATCATTGCTTCATTATAATGTTCAAGGGAAAGTTCATTTTGTCTTGCCACTCGCATTGATGGCACCATGATCTCTAATGGGAGCACTGCATCGTGGACAAAGGTAAGGGAAAAAGAGCTCACTCCAGTGGCGGTCCTCTTGGATGTTCTGTATGCCCACAAAGTTTCTGATAATAGCCGTGGCCAATCCCTGGGATTCTCTTCCATCATTTTCTGTAGAATCTTTATCAAAATCTTGTTCGATGCTTCGGCCTGTCCATTGGATTGTGGGTAATGAGGGGATGAGTTTATCAATTTGATTCCATAGTCTTCTGCAAATTCCCTCATGTCTGAGCCCGTGAACATAGTTCCCTGATCCGTGGTCAATGACTCTGGAATTCCAAATCTATGAATAATATTCTCTTTCACAAAGTTAATGACATCCCCTTGCTCCGCTTTCTTCAAAGGCACTGCTTCTACCCATTTGGTGAAAAAATCTGTAGCCACAAGGATGAATGAGTGGCCTTTAGATGATGCGGGGTAGATTTCCCTATTAAGTCCATGGCCCAGCCCTTGAACGGCCATGGTTTGACAACGCCGTGAAGCTCATCTGCCGGAATTCTTTGGATGTTCCCGTGTTTCTGACATGGCTGGCATCCCTTAGCATATTTGATGCAATCCTTCAGGATGGATGGCCAATAGTAGCCATACCTCCTTATCAACCATCTCATCTTCACTCCAGATTGATGCGCTCCACACACTCCCTCATGAACTTGCTTCATGATCTCCAAAGCCTCTGGAAAACCTATGCATCTGAGGAGCAAACCATCTAAACATTTCCTGTACAAATCTCACTCCACTAAGACGTAATTAAGAGCTCTCATTTTTAAACCATGTGGAATATCTCTCCCGGTTGATTCTAACACCTGTTTTATGTCATCTCTCCAGTCACCAGCTAAGTTTATATCCAAATTGAACGTGTCTACCTGAATTCCCCTTTGCTGGATTGAAGGGTGGTTTTTCTTCTGGATCAACACTAGCCTGTGTGTGAGTTCTGGAGTTATCTTCAATCCCGAAGCAACCTGTGCCAACTCGTCAGCCTCCCAATTTTCTTGTCTTGGGACGTGTATTAATGACACTTCTTCGAAATCATCTAGAAGTTGGGATGCCGCGGTATAGTATGGAGCCAAGGACAAACTTGTGCATTTGAACTCCCCTGACAGCTATTTGAGTACCAGCTGAGAATCCCCTGATATTAACAATTCCCTCGTTCCTAAATCTTTAAGAATTTCTAATCCAATGACCAGTGCTTCGTATTCTGCCTGATTGTTGGTGCATGGAAAACCCAAATTAAAGGATAGAGCGGTTTTCACACCTCTTGGGGAGGTGATCACAATACCAGCTCCGGCTGTTGTTTCTGTACTTGATCCATCAAACTTCAACTCCCATGGTCGAACTTCTATTCCACACACCGGAAAACCAACCTGCTCTCCAATAGACTCATCAAGTGAAGGATGATCAGCTAAAAAATCGGCTATAGCTTGGCCTTTTACTGATTTTTGGGGGTAGTAGATCAATATAAACTCGGCCAATGTTAAAGACCATTTGCCAATACACCCAGAGAGGATGGGTCTATTAAGCATATATTTAATCAAATCGGTTTTAGTCACCACAAACACTCTTGATTGAATCAATAATGCCTTAACTTAGTACATGCGTAATACAATGTTAAGGATAGTTTTTCAATCACAGAGTATTTTACCTCTACTGGAGTAAGGAATCTACTCAAATAATAGATGGCTTGCTCATTTCCTTCGTGATTGTTTTGAACTAGTCAACATCCAATTGACTCATGGGCAGCAGAGATATATAATTTAAGGGGCATTCCATACCTGGGAGGCATAAGAACAGGTGGATTGGATAAATATCATTTTACCACGTCAAATGCTTTCTGATGAGAATCTTCCCATTTGAACTCCCTGCTGTCTTTGAGCTTCAGCAACTGTGAAAACTCTTTGGTCTTCCCTGCAAGGTTAGAGATAAAACGCCTCAAGTAATTTACTTGTCCAAGGAAGCGTTGCAACTCTTTCTTGTTTCTAGGCGGATTTGCTTCCATAATAGCTTTGGCTTTGTTTTTATCCACTTCAACTCCCCTCTGATGTACCAGAAATCCCAAAAAGTTTCATGCTTTCACACCAAATGCACATTTCAATGGATTTAACTTTAACTCGTGTTGCCTCATTCTTTGGAAGCTCCTCCTCAAGTGTTCAACGTGATCGACAGCTTGTTTGGATTTCACAACAATATCGTCTATATATACTTCAATATGACGTCCTATCATATCATGAAAGATTGAGTTCATAGCCCTTTGGTACGTGGCCCCTGCGTTTTTCAGCCCGAATGGCATGACAAGCCATTCAAACGTACCAACAGCTCCTGGACATCTGAATGCAGTTTTGTGAGTGTCACTTTCTGCTATTTTAATCTGGTAGTAGCCCGAGAACCCATCCATGAAGGATAACAACTCATGTCTAGCCACTGAATCAATCAACATGTCAGGTATCGGCATCACATATACATCTTTGGGAGTTGCACAGTTCAAGTCTCGGAAGTCAATGCATATTCTAAGCTTGCCATTCTTTTTCATGACTGGCACAATGTTCGAAAGCCATTCGGTATATCTGATTGGTTTTATAAACTTGGCCTTTAAAAATTTCTCGACTGATTCTTTCACTTTCAACTCAACTTCTTTTGACATGCGACGAGATGGCTGCTGAAATGGCTTGAAACCATCTTTGAGTGGAAGTCGGTGTTCGACCAATTTTTTTCGGTCCAACCCTGGCATGTCATCCTAACTCCATGCAAAACAGTCTTTGTATTCTTTCAGCACACTGATCAAATCTTGCTTCCATTGCTCTTCCAGTAGCTTACTCACATACACCATTTTTGGATCCTCAAACTCCTCCAAGTTAATTTCTTCCGACGCGTCTTGCACTTCATGTTGGCCATCTTCCATTTGAGATGACGCCATCAACAATTCATCAACTTGGAGCTCATCCTCTTCGTATTCTTCTTCTTGGACAACCTCAGTTCCGTAGGTGTCCCATGCTTCATATTCTTCCAATTGTCCAGTACTTGCTGCACATGCGCCTTTCATATAGAGGTTGCAGCTACCTCTTTCCCCTTTTGGTTTATTTCAATCATCAACCTCCTCAATTAACGGTTGAATCATCGGCCTAGGCGGCACGATAACAGTAGGCTTGAGGATTCTCTCCAACACCAAGCTTGGAGTTGGTGTTTGCATGTAGAGTGGGCTTTCTTTCTTGCTATTTTTACGAATTTTGATAGGCCCAAAATCCCCGTTGTAATATCTGGCCTCCACTGTACTTGCACTTGTTTGGAAGGGCTGTCCATCTGCTTCCACAACCTCCACATCGTCCCCTTTCCAGAATAACAAAAGTTGGTGCATTGAGGATGGGATACACTGGTTTGCATGGATCCAATCCCTGCCCAACAACGCTTGGAAGTTGGCGGACGAGTTTACCACAAAAAATGCACACAAAGATGACATACTCCCCACGGTAACATCAGCGGGGAATACCCCAATGGTCTTGGTGGCTTCACCTGTAAATGCAGCAACCGAAACTTCCGAAGGAATCAAATCTTCTTCAGTTTTGCCTAGATTTTTTAACATTCTTACCGAAAGAACATTCACAGCTGAACCATTGTCAATCAATACCCTAGACACCGGCTTCCCATTGACATGGGCCTTGATGTACAACGGCCTTATGTGCTTGGTCATGGCCAGTGTAGGCTTTTCAAGTATCACATGTTTAGGCTTATTTGGGTGATCTTCCTTTATAATCACTCTTGAACTCCCTTCAGGGAGTTTATTTGCATGCTCTTCCCTTGGCATTGACTCTTGGGACATCAACTCCCCATTCTCTTCTTCTATCATTTTAAACCTCTCTGGTAGTATCACCACTCATGTGGCACAATCCACAGTGATGTGAAACTCTCCAACGCAAAAATTAATTGTTTTTCTTTTTTGATCATCCTCTTCGCTTAACAAATCATCATCATCCTCTACAAACTTATCCTCAGTCGCCGATCTTCCAAACTTGGATTTACTCCCCACTGGATTCATGGAGACTGGAACAGCAATTGTGGGTTCATTTCTCAACTTAGCGGACTCCTATCTTCTTGCAATAGCTCTTTCCCTCAACAGATGTCTCTTTTGAGTCCTAGTCGGTGGCCTAGGAAACTTTTTGTGTTGGGCCACCCTCCAAGACTCACTGAACTCCCCTCTAGCTGGAAGGACGTACCTGGGCCTTGGTATTCTGCTTTCAATCATTTTTTCTCTTGAGATTTCATATGCACGCCGCTCTCTGCCTTGATCAGCTGATATTTTCCTGGTTTCCACCCTTTGCGACTCAACTTCATATGCATTTCTCATGTTCGAATACCTTTGGCGCTGATTGCGAGATGACTCCCCTCTAAACCATTGACTCTCCACCGCTGGTCTTTCAAGGAAATGTTGGTTCCTCGGCCTACAGGCCGCGGATTCGCCAACATTTCTGGTTACACGCTGCTGAACTGTTCTCAGTCGATCGGTATTATACCTTCCAGTGGCTTCAAACAATTGAACCTTAGGGATCCAGCATTTTTTGATTATTCGGTCTTTCACTGCAAAGGATCGGCTTCTTTTCTCATTGAGAAGATCTCTCAAATCTGTCACATTCACATTGACCAAAGCTACTGGGGGAAAAGGATCATCATCCACCGCCATAGACTCCTGTTTGTTAGGGAACTTCACGACTCCCTTGTTAATTCTGTCCTGCAAAATGTTCTTGAACGCCCAACAAGACTTAGTAGCATGATTGTAGGAGTTGTGGTACTTACAATACTCTCGTCCCTTCAGCTCTTCGGTGGGTGGCATCTTGTGATCAGGTGGGAATGTGATGAATTTTTCTTTTACCAAGAAATCAAAAACTTCTTCGGTCTTTGACACATCAAATGTATACTGCATGTCTTTGGGGAGTTGGGAGCTGTTCTTCTTTTCAGGTTCTGCTGGCTTCTTTTTTAGAAGGGGAACTATGCAAGAACCAGCTGATCGAATCTCTGCCAATGCCACCACATCTTCCACCTCCTGATAATAATACTCCATAGCGGTTTTCTTCTTGTACGACTCTTCCCGCAATAGTTCTTCGTTTTCAGCCACTTTGGCAGCTAGCTCAAAGAAATCCCTGAACTCCATTCCCTGGAATTTCTTCCTTAATTCAAAATCCAGCCCTTTTTGTGCCATCTTCACGAACTCGGTCTCTGGTAAGAACACCTTACACCTGTTTTTCATCTTTTTGAACCTGTCGATAAAAGACTCTACAGATTCTCCTTTCTTTTAAGTTACTCTGGACAAATCGGCAATACACACTTCTGGCTCCGTTCTATAGAATTGGATGTGAAATTGTCTTTCCATCTCTTGCCAACTCATCACTGAATTTCTGGGGAGTGAAGCATACCTTGCAAATGCAGTCCCTGTGAGAGAATTCGGGAATAGCCGCAACTTTAAATTGTTGAAATTCTCCAAGTTGGCTAACTCCCCGCACTGGATGGTAAACCTGGCTATATGTTCCATGCTGGACTGACCATCTTCCCCAGAGAATAGACTGAAGTCATGAACTCTATAACCCCTTGGGTACGGGTTATTCACGTCTATGTATTCTGGATAGGGCTTGTGGAATTTTGGGCGGTCTATCTGCCTCAAAGCCGGCCCATATAGCTCTTGAACAGCCTCTCTCACCACTTCTGGATCAACCATGTGAATGTTCCGAGCCGGGAATGGGTGATGGTAACGATTTGCCCCCCGAGCTTGAAACCCTGCACTCAAACCAACATTACCTCCTGGGAAACCCCCATCTACTCCTGGATAATTCATGTGTGATATGTCATCATAAGCTCCCGGTTGGTACAGTGGATTTGTCACGCTGTAGACTTGAGCCATCGGTTGTTTTGAACTCCCCACTCCATGAGCACGTGGATATGGCTGAGCCCTTCCTCCTAAGGTTTCTACTCTCTTGTGAGGTGGTGTATACCTTCTTTCTGGCTGTTTTGGGAGAATAAACTCTGAGCGGCGAGGATCGCCAGCCCTCGAGTTTCCTACTCCCTGATTAAACTCATGGACTTGGTTGCTTCCTTGGTTCCCTTCTTTTTCACTTACATTCTGCTCTTTGTTGGTTGACTGGTTCGGTTTACCCAACACCGTCTTCAAGCAATCAGACACAGCCTTGGACAGTGCTTGTGATATCTCTTCAATTTTCATCGCAGTCAATTCTTCAACCAAACGGTTTGAAATATGAGCAGACATCTCTGGAACATCACTTGGATGCAAATCCAACTCCCTAGTCGTCTCTTCAGCAGCCTACTGTTCTGTCAGTGGAGCGTAAACATCTTCCTGGCTTGGTTGAGACTCCCCATCCCCTTGGTTGACGTTTTCTTTTCTTCTTGGCGGCATAGTGGGTCCCACTGGGCGTGCCAAAAATATGGTTGCACAATATTTGATATTGCGGGCGTGCCAGGTGCGAAGATGCACCGATTTGTGTGAAAAACAGTAAAAATCTAACTTCTAACTATCAAACGAAAGCGAATCCTAAATTCGATCGTCGGTTCTAATCTCCTAAACTAATATAACGCCAAAATGAAGAAAACTAATGGAATTTGAAGAATAAACCCCTGACATCGTTTATATTTTCAATAAACAGTAGGAATTTACAAGACATGAAATATAACACATAAAATTGCTGAAATCTAAAAGGACAAGACCTAGAATGCGAGAAATATACTGGAACGCTTAAAAAACTAGTGCTTGAATATTGAAAATTTTGCAGAGAGTATTTGCAGATTTGTCTGTAGAGTTCCGTTCTTTCTTTGTGTTTCCCGATATCCCCTTTTTCTTCCCAACGCCTATACGGTTTCTCTCCACTCCCCCATGAACTTTCCCACTACTCTCTCACGATCTGTTCATGTCTCCCCACGATCTTTTCCATCATCAGCGTTTTGTGGTTGGTTGGTCTTGATAGAAATTAGGCCGCTCATTTGACGGACCATAATTTAATTGGGCTTGACAATTAATTTGGGCTTTCCATTAATCATTTTTAGCCCAAGCAAAATGTTAATCCAAAGTTCTTGTCAAATCCATCTACTCAAACACAAAGTTTTGAAAAATTTATAAATTTTTGTCAAAGGACATTAAATTGTTAGGAAAGAAATAAAATGTGAACGTTATGAGAACAAGGAAATGGTGTGGGGAATCATTCAATAATACATATTGAATTTTCAAAGAGACTCGGTCTGCCTTGTCTTTCACACGATTAAATCAACACCATTGATCTTTTGTACTCCGTACCACGAAGCCTCCGTTACCAAGTACGATATATATCTTGCAAACTCAGTCAACTCGATTTTTATTGCAGAAAGTTTCATTCATTCTCTCTAATTCGCAAGGAAGATGAAGTTCCCGTTCCTGATAATCTCTCTGCTGGTCTTTTTCATGAATCCTGCTCCGATTTCGGCACATTTCTTCCCCAATATCACGTCGATTCCGGCATCATTGATCCCCAATGCCACAGGCTGGGAGGCGTTTAACAAGCTTCTGGGCTGCAGACATGGGATGAAAGTAGATGGGTTAGCTAAGCTCAAGAAGTACTTCCAGTATTTCGGGTACCTTAATTCTGCTTACGCGGATTTCTCCGACGAATTCGACGACCCCTTCGAGTCCGCCGTCAAAATCTACCAGCTCAACTTCAACCTCGACACCACCGGAGTTATAGACGCGCCGACTTTGAAACACATCGTGCAGCCCCGATGCGGCAACCCCGATGTGGTCAACGGGACCTCAACGATGCGTTTCGGGAAACCATCGAGCACGAATTCTACCATCCACACGGTCGCCCATTACTCGTTCTTCCCAAACAGGCCCCGCTGGCCGGCCAGCAAGAGCCAGCTCACGTACGCGTTCTTGCCGGAGAATCAGGTCCCGATGACCGTGCAGAACCTGTTCTCACGCTCGTTCGACCGGTGGTCGGAGGTGACCACGCTGACCTTCACGCAGATAACGTCGTTCCGGCAGGCGGACATCAAGATCGGGTTCTTCAGCGGCGACCACGGCGACGGAGAGCCGTTCGACGGGGTTCTGGGCACGCTGGCGCACGCGTTCGCACCGACGGTGGGGAGGATGCATCTGGACAACGACGAGAACTGGGTGATCAACGGCGACTTCATCAACGCGGCCCCGATTTCGGCGGTGGATCTTGAATCAGTGGCGGTTCACGAAATCGGGCATTTACTCGGGTTGGGTCACAGCTCCGTCCAAGATGCAATAATGTACCCGACAATCCCATCGGGTGTGAGGAGAGTGGAGCTAGCAAACGATGATATCACGGGTATCCAGGTGTTATATGGGGCGAACCCGAATTTTAATGGGTCGGGCCCTATTTTGGTTCCTAGACAGGAGAGGGATTCCAGTTCGGGTCATTCGTTGTCGGGTCGTTGGGTTCTTCTATTTATTGTTGGACTATTCTTTTTATTATTTGTTTAATTTGATTTAAATATTTTGTTTACTAATTTTTTTATGGAGATAACTATTATTTTTCTTTTAAAAATAATTATTTTAATATTTGTACATATGTGGATTTTTTTGTTGAAAATTCTTCGTCGTTTATTGGGTTCAACTTTCCAAGTAGGATTAAAATATAGAAAATGGCATGTTTTCTCTTCTTCTTTCTTCCAACTCCCGATTATATAGGTTTTCTTTTCTTCTTTCTTCCATTTATCTTAGATTAGATGTATCTATATTTGTAGCATTTTTTACTAATGTATTTTATTAACTGTGTACTAGAAATGAGTAACTATTTATTGAATAAATTAAATAAAAATATAGAAAGTTTATTTTTAAATTTTACTTTTCCAATGTTTTTTAATTTATGTGAAAAATAATATTGTTAGAATCGAGTTAGAGTTTAAAGGATATTGAATAAACTCTTTAAAAATTTCTTGAAATGTATATTGTTCTTAACAATTTTTAAGATATTAAGAACTAGTGTTACTGAACCACTTTAAAATATAATAAGTGCGGAAACGGTCCGATTTGGCTAGAGATATAAAAGCGGTTGACACCTACGGTTGGAAAAATTGAATGAGAAGAAATGTGAAGTGCGTGAATAGATGACACGATATTTTTAAAGATGTTTGAAGATAAAACTCATACGTCACCATTTCTTCCACTTAGAAAAATTTCTACTAAAAGACTTGAGCTTTACAATGTCTTGTAAGAGCCTGCTTCAGTTAGGACTTATCACACTGTCTAAATTGAAACTCTTAGTAGTTGTCGAGCGAGCCAATTTGTGGTTTGTATTTTATTGACTCTATGTACAAATAATCTTTATTTTAATATATTTAACAGTTTTATCCAATTATAGAAATTATTTTATCTATATACACATTCAAGCTACATAGATAAAACCCTTAAATATACAAAAGGTATAATGACGTCTGTCTCGCAACGTAAGATCTTGAAACTCATTAGGAAGTGTACTGTTTATTCTAAACATGTTTTAAGTTGAATCAGCCACCTAAAATAAGGATAAAGGTCGTTTGAATTTGAAACTATCATCTGTGATGTAAACGTCATGTTTCATTGGTAAGAACATGGAGATGTCTGTTCACACAGATGAGTGATAATTTGATGATACACTAAACAAGCCTCCCTCGGACGGTCCAAGTTTTTATCACTTATCGAGTGGACATGTAAAGTCCAAAATGCGAAAAAAATCTAGGGAAAATAGAAAATGACTAACTAGATGGTTTTAATTGTATAAATTAATTATATATGGTGTACACGATTACATGTATAAAAAGGTAGTTTTTTGTTAGAATGCATAAAACTGTGCTTTAAAGGTTATTCGAGACACGATCGAGGAACAGAGATCGGGGACCATATGAGGGAAAACATTTTTTTAAATAATTATTCTTAATTGTTTAATGTGTGGTGTATTTTATTGATATTTTCGAAAAATGAGGTGTTTTGATGTATTTTTATACGCCGAGTCGTATTTTAAACCGATAATCAATTTTCGATTAAAATAGGGACATTTTGAGAACTCGGCTAATATTTTCACAAACTTTCCTAAACAAAATATTTTAAATATTAACTAATAGACTTAGTGGACCTATTATACTAGGTTAATGAGCCTAAACTTGCACCATGTATTTTATATCAAATAATCAAGGCTTCCAAATCTTTTATTTCCTTCAAACTCACACCCCATCACCTAGAAAACTAGGACTCTCCCATCAGCACACACCACACGAAAATTTTGAGAGGAATTCAAGTAAGTTTGAAGAAAAAATTTAACAAGCTTCTTTCCTCGTCTCGCCGCCAACGTCTCTCACATCGCAAGTTGATTTTCGTGCGTAATATATGCAAGACACGCCTTAATCTGCCTTCAAACAGCTTTCACACCATATTAAGTATATTTAATTATCTCTGCATGAAGAACTTGATGCACTACGTGTATTTTCATTTTTATGGCTAAATATGCATAAAACTAGAGTTTTCTTTTTTTTAAACTCTTGCTAATGATGCACAAAGGGGCTACCATGATAGAGGTACTTGAAGGGATATTTTTTCACATGTTTAAAGATCCCTAGATTCATAGATAAGGGCTGCACGTGAAGGGCTGATGGCTTGAACGAAAATTGGGGTTTTACGAAGGCTAGGGTTTCGGTCATGGTGGCTAGGGAAGAAAGGGCTTTGTGCTGCACTTGGGACGTGATCAAGGGTCCTAAGATAGGCTAATCAAGGTCCTAAGCTGATCGCATGAGGGCTGTTATGAAGGCTAGGGACGAACCGCGCAAGAGGAAGAGGCGCGCTTGGCTTTTTGTCACGGGTGAAGGTCTGGGCATGCTTGGGGCTATTAGGTTGGGGTCAGCGGCTTTCTATGGGCACGATCATGGTCCTAGGAGGGTGGTATAGGGGCGGGTCTTGGTGGATAAGGGTTGGGGCTGAAGGTTGCATGGGTAGGAGGCTAGGGTTTTCAAATTAGGATAAGAAAATTCAGTAGCTGACCTAGGCATGATCGAGGGTCCTAATTGGCTTGATTTGGGTTGTATATGGTATAGTTAGGTGTTAATAAACTTTGGTTTAATTTTGGTAAAGTTGGTGAAGTTTCGAGTCAATACGAGTCAAAACCGAGATGTACGTATAAGTTTAAAAAACAAATTGGAAAATTAATCGAGAAGATAAATTTCATGTCTAAGAAATATGTGTGGTTGTATTTTAAGTTGTCATGTTAAGTGTGGAATGATTTGGGTCGTCGTTTTAAGGTCTAAGGATAAATTGAGAAAGTTAGGGTTTCATGGACAAAATGGTCATTTGACATCTGAAAAATGTTAGATGTCCTGGAAATGTCCTGAATGCTGTAATAAATGTTAAAATGATTATTTTAAACGTTTATGAAATTTTATGATGAAATGTTAATGCTAAAAGACATGTTGCATGCTTGGTTTAAAAGAAAAATGATTTATATGTGCATGAATTTTTATAAGTGATGAAAATATGAAAAGTTGAAGGAGATGAATTGATTGTGACTAATACGATGCTACGATGATATGTAAGGCTAAGGCTCAGTTGACGGGTGAGAGTGTCGCACGGTACCGTAGTAATACGTAGATGGATCCATCGACCTACTGCTAATACGAAAGTCACAATTGATGATCTGAATTCAATAAAAATGAAAATGTATACGTATATGATGAAAAAGAAAAAAAGTATATGATGAAAGGAAAACATTTAAGTTTATACCTGTATATGAAAAGCTATTTTCTTAAAAGTATTTTCACTTTGCATGAGAATGAAGGAAAACATTTAAGTTTATGCATGTATATGAAAAGCTATTTTCTTAAAAGTATTTTCACTGTTGCATGTGAATGTATATATATTACTTGCTATCATGATTAAGGTTTGCTGAGCCAATTGACTCACTAGGTGTGATCGATGCAGGTGAGCATGATATTGATGGAGTACTTAATGGTTGAACTAACTGGACTGAATGTGCACACAACCCGAGGACAGTTGCTAGTTTTCCGTAAATAAAAATTATGTTTAAGATTTAATCCACTTTAAAGATTTTATGACTTATGATGCTTTTGAGAGGTTTTGGGAGGATGTTAAAATTAAATTTATTTTTTAAATAATGTTAGCTTATGGTTGGTTGACATTTATGATTTTATGCTTTAAATTTCTAGTACATTTTAAAGAAAAACGAGTAGTGCACGTTTCAGGAAAGGTCTACAGTTATGGTTGTACATCATTAGTCCTCTGGTCCGAGACAACATGGAGGCTCACTGCAATTTGACTCTTTTACCAACTCCATTGAGGGTCATCAAGTGGCGAGGTTTGGTGTCGGGATTCACTGTTTGAGATATCCTTTGTGATCTAATTAGTTAATAGTGCAAGGAATCTTTTACCAGAATAGGACAATGTGCATTTTGGAAAGGTGTTTCCTCAGTTGTACATATCATTTCACTGTTATTACTCAAAGATATATAACATCGTTATCTAATTCATTTGCAACTCTCGATATAGCAATGATTGCGAATTCGATCAGGATATATGAATTAAAAGAACAGTATTGTACGATAATAGAACTTAAATTTATTGTAGGCACTATCAATGATACACAGGGGATCATGAGATGATTCTAATAGATGCTCTTACCATAATCCGATTGGTACAATCAGACTTAAATTTTGCTATTCTTGATCAAGAGGTTAATAAAAAGAATGAGGCTAATTAGGGTAAACCCGAATAAGAATAAATATTATTATAAATCACATGAAGTTATGAACCCATGGTAGCTGTATCCATGAACTATTGAGGGTCATACAAGTATTAAATTTTGTGTTCCCGTTGAGATAATCAAATTCAAGGAGTTGAATTTGATGACTGTAATTTAATGGAGATCAAACATATTGCTTATAAAAGAATTTATAAGTGGATTCCATGTAACGGAAGTTGTGGAAGTTTGCTTTATTGAAAATTAAAGTGAGGAGAATGGAACTGCCTAATTTAGTGAAGGAGCTCACAAAACTGACAGCTGTAAAAAATGGATCGGTGGAAATTTTGTCCTTCGAAATTTTCGATTTTCATTATATGAACAAGATTTTTAACCTCGATACATCGGTGCAGTTTGATCTTCGATCGGGATTGTAATGAATACAAAATTATTTATTTAAAATCTATTAATTAAATAATAATNACACACACACGGAAGGTTCAAGCCCAGGTGCGATTTTATGATTTTAAAACAATTATAAATTAAAATTGATATTTTATAAAAATTGGATAATTTTGTCGTTGAAAATAATTTTAATAAAATCATGAGATTTTATTAAATAAATATAATATTATTTTTATTATTTATGTAAAATAAGTTTTACAATAAATTTAATTATTAATAAATTGAATAATTAAATAAAGATGTGTATTTAATTTCCGATATAATTTTTAATTATAGTGGTTAGCGATATATTTGTAAGATATATGATTTGATAATATTTTATATTATGATTTTAATATAATATTTGATATTATATGGAAAATGATGATCAGAATTAATAACTAATTTGCTAGGTGTATGTTAGGATAAGTTACATATTTTATTTTTAATTATTTGATAATTATTTAAAGTGGATCTTGTTTATGTTTCTTTCTCACTCCTTAAATTTCCATCTCAACGTGTCATGAAAATTTAATGTAAATATTAGATTTAGTGAGATATCAACATTTGAAGATGATGGGCCCAAATTCTTAAAATTTTGAAGATCAAATACATGTAAAATATTGAAAGATTATGCAATCTTGCATTCGCACCCTACATTTAACGAGGTTTTGGACATGGATCCATATATGGTTCATATGGATCAATTAGCTCTTGATTATCGACCATCCTTTATTATTTATAGATAATTAGTATGTGTTTTATTATTAATAATTAATATGTATGTTATTATTAGTACAATAACAAGAGTTGCATGAATCCGACGAACAAACTAACAAACATGACACAAGATTTTAAAACTAATGATTAGACAATTTTTCAAAATTAAAACCATCATTTTGGATAAGGCTCAACACGTAAAGATAAACGGCACTATATAAGTAGACCCTTATCAAACATGAGACAAAACTATGTAAGTGTTGCAATTAGACTATACCTTTGGGAAATAATGATTTTCTTAGATAATTGAGATCATAATTTAGCAACTGGGCATTGCATACTCAATAGAGAAATTGGATTTCCCGTTTTCATCAGAGGATAGTGAAAAATGTCAAAATAGTTGGAGAAAATTCAAAAAAACAAAAGTTTATATTTTATGTCTTATAAAATATTTTAAATAGTTAGTAACGTTTGTTCCGTTTCCATTTCAGTATATTTACGATGTCGTGGCGAAATCATTTATCTGTTATACTCGATCAAAACATGCTAACCGGACCAAATTACCTAGACTGGCTGAGGAATATATAAGTTGTTTTAAATTATGAGAAAATAGCATATGTGTTCACAAAAGCGCCTCCAAAAAACGGCTGCTACCAATGCCCTTACTGAGGAATTGGCTAAACTTGAGAAATGGTTAAACCATGATTTGCAAGCTAAGAGCTATATATTGGCTTCTATGTCAGATGAGTTACAAATGATGCTTCAGGAAGTTGTAAATGCTGCTGGCATTTACGGTCACCTGCAAGAGTTGCATGGTAAACAAACACATCCACTAAGGAATGTTACTGTCAAGGAGCTCATGACGTCACGCCTACGGGATGGGGCCTCAGTCCATGGGCATGGTGTGAGGATGATTGGGCTCATCAAGAAACTAGTGGGCATGGACCTTGTTATTCCAAATGAATTGTCCAAGAACATTCTACTATTTTCATTACCGTTGTCGTTTGATGGGTTTGTGATAAAATTCAATATTAACAAGCTGGAGGGCAGCCTTGAAGAGCTGGTCAAATTGCTTACTGGCTATGAAGGCACCATCAAAAGGGACAATATGTTTTTCCTATTAAGCTCTTCATTTGGGATGAAGAAAGACTCAAAAAGAAAGTGAAAGAAACGTTCTGCTCCTTCCAAAAAAAAAAACCAAGTAAGAAGAAAGCTCCAAACACTTTTAAAGGGCTCACAAAGCCCGATAAAGTAGAAGATGTTTGCTTCCACTACAAGAATTCTGAACATTAGAAGCACAATTGTAAGGAATATCTAGCGTAGAAGAGTTCTGGCAATATTATGTTTTATTTTGAAGTAAATATCTCAATTAATTCAATGTCTTGGATATTAGATACTAGATGTGGATTTAATCTATGCAATGATTTGTAGGTGATGACAAGAAGTGAAAGATTAAGGAATTGTAAGACTTTCCTGAGGATGGAAATGGTTCAAGAGTTGTTGCGAGGGCCGTGGGAGACATTTACTTAGTATTAAACAACAATTTTAATTTATTTTAAGATATGTTTTATATGTTTCTGACTTAGCGAAAAACAGCGTTTCTATTTTTATGCTTGATCAAGATGGATTTTTTTATTTGCTAAAGGTATTTGTAATATTTACAAGAATGACTGCTTAATTAGATATGTAAATAATATAACGATCTCTATAACTTAAAAATGAAAGATATTCTAATTAATGATGTCGAAGTAAACACGATATAAAAAACAAACAAAAGAAAAAAAAAGGTCTAAATCAAGTACATTTATGGTATGCTAGGATATGACAAATTTCTAAAAAATAAGATGTACAAGCTAGTGGGAAAGGGCATGTTTGTGTTAGAGTAGGTGCCCGTCAAGTCAACTTGTGGCTCGGGCTTTTATTGACTCTAATATAAAACAATCTTTATTTTAATAATATTTTATGATTTCATTCGATTATGACATTATACTTTATCTGTATACTCATGCAAGCTGCATAGATAATGTCCTTGAATATACAATAGGTACATTGAGGTCTGCCTCACAAAGTAAGATCGTGAAACTCATTAGGAAGTGTACAATATATTCCAAATAAGTTTCTAGTCAAATCAGCCGTCTAAAACATGGATAAAGGTCGCTCGAGCTCGAGACTAGCATCCATGTTTACTTAGAAAGGGCATGGAGATGTCCATTTACACAGGTGGGTGATTATATGATGATACACTGAACAACCCTCCCTCGAACTGTCCAAGTGGTTCTCATTTATCGAGTGGAATATTCCACAGTTATGGTTGTACATCATTAATCCATTAACCCGAGACAATGTAGGGGCTATACGTACTAGCATGCACTTTGATCCGTTACCGACTCCATTGAGTGTCATCAAGTGTCTAGGTTGGGTGTAGTTTCGAAATGCGTATGAGCAAATGCATTGTAGTCGGGGATTCACTGTTCGCCTATGGGTGAAAATATACTATGTGATTGATGTGTTAATAGTGCATGGAGTCTCTGACCAGAGTAAAAAATGTGCTTTAGGGAAAGGTGTTTTCCTAGTTGCACATGCCATCACTATTAGTACTCAAAGATAAATCGCATCGTTGTCGAATTCATATGTAATTCTAGATATACCAATGGTTGTGGATTCGATCGAGATATATGTGTTGAAGGGACCGCACTGTACGCTAACCATGACTAAAAGTTCTTGCAGGAATTATCAATTATACCTAGGAGATCATGGGACGATGCTACTAAATGCTCTTACCATGATCCGATGGGTGGAATCAAAAATGAGTTCTGACATTCTTGATCAGGGATTTGATGAAAAGAATAGGGTTAACTAGGATAAACCCGAATAATAATAAATGTTTTCTTGAATCACGTGGAGAAGTGAATCCACGGCTAGCTGTATTTCTGAACTATTGAGGGTCACACAAGTATCAGATTCTGTGTTCCCGTTGAGATAGTCAAATTTCAATGAGTTGGAATTTGGCGACTATAGTTTGATGGAGATCAAACAGAAAGCTTATAAAGGAGTTTATGAGCTGATTTCATATACGAAAAAAATGAAAGTTAGCTTAATTGCTAAATAAAGAAAGAGAGTGGAACTGTCTGTTTTTTTAAGGAGTTCACCAAAACTGGCAGCTGTCCAATATGGTAAGTGAAAATTTTGACCTTCGAAATTTTCGATTTTCATTATATGACCAAGACTTGTATCCTTGATACGTCGGCGCTCTCGGATCGTCGATCAGGGCTATAATGAGTTCGCAATAATTTATTTAGTGAGTTTGGAATTTAATAATTAAATTGTGGTACTAGTAGTGGTGACTAATAACATGTACATATATTATTATTATTAATATATCATGTGTTATCAAAAGTTGACAAACACATAATATAATAATTAATAATATTAGATTTTAGATATAATTAAATTAGAGTCCTAGTAGGATAAAGACTTAGAGTACTCGTGGGAGATAGACTCCTAATAAGATTAGAACTCTCACTCTATATATACACAACTAGGACTCATAAAATCATACCACAAGTTATAGCACACAAAAGCAAACAAAACTCTCCTCCCTTATGCTTCATAGCTCTCGGCCACCTTGTGCACAACCAAGAAAAATTTTGGCCAAGTACTCCTTTCCATAGTCGTGCCTCTGTCACTGCATCGTCTCCAGATTTTGGAAATTCGGAGTCCCCAGTCTCAACGCACAAATCACTTGTGATTACTAGTGCAATCCAAGCGAGAAGGATAGCTTCTGATCGTAGACCTAACTAGACGATCAAGTTTGAAGAGCCGTTCGTAGAGATATAAAAGAAGAGCTATATCTACTTAAAATCCGGTATAGTTTGGAGTCCAGCGTTCTATTCGAAAGGTATGAATGGTTAGTTAAACACACGACCCCCTAGAAACATCTTGAATGTCAAGACGCAAAAATTTTAAACTTCCGCTGCGTCTTGTGTAAGGTCTACAAAATTCGAGCGACGTAACGTGACTGCATGCAGTCTAAGGTTTTATTTAATTAAGTGTTTAATGATTTTTATGCATTTTAATGCATGAATATTACATGATTAGGTGTTTATTTCTTTGGTTGTTTAAGTTTCATGCATTAGGGTTTTAAGTTGCATTTCGCGCTCGAACGAGTAACGGAGAACGGGGGATAATCAAGAAAATATTTTTATTGAATAATTATTTTTAATTATTTAATATAAGTTGTATTTAAGGGAGAATTTCGAAAATAAGCCTTGGTTGGGTATTTTTACTCGTCGGACCGTATTTTAAACCGGTACGCAAATTTGATCGATTCGAAGGACTTTTAGAGGGTTCGGGCACTATTTTCAAAAACTTACCAAAACAAATTATTTTTCGAGAGTGTTGTTGGACTTTTCGGGTTTATTCTATAGCCTAATGGGCCCCAAAACCATTTTTACTCCGTCAAGTATTATTTTTGGCCCATTAGTACATAATTATATTAACATAAACCCTACTTGGTGACGCCATAAACCTAATCCTAGCAGCAGCCGTCCCCTCCCCTCATTCAGCAGCCTCCATTCCCACGTTTTCCAACATCAACCAGCAGCCATTTCGAAATCCTCCACAATTCTTCAAGAAATATTCTCCCCCGCCTCTCTGTTTCACGTACCACGCGCCTATCTTCGAGTATTTGAGCTCTTAAACACCAAGGCACGTCATGTATATTCTTTATGCATCATTCACGTCGTATATATATGCTCATATGTGTGTTATGTATGTTTAATGCTCGGTCCTTGCATGGTATCATGCTTTTGGCTTCAGTTTGTCATGAAATACTTATGTTTATGTATTTACCTAATGTTTTTATGGTTATTGTGCAAGTAGACTGCCGAGTTAGGTGACTAAGAGACTGTACACATCGAGGATTATGGTGTTAAGGGGCTAGAGTCGGGTGAGGCTCGAGTTAGCGCCACTATTGGATCTAAGCTCAAAGCCGATCGATCGAGTTAAGGGAAGGATGTCTCGATTGGGACTTGTTTCGTGTCATTCGGGGAAAGAGCGTGTAACAACGTGCATGGGGCTAGGGTTCTTGGTTAGATTGGTCCAAGAGGGGTCCACGGGTGAGTTAGGTATGGTGGTTCAAGGCTGGTTGGATTTGGTTAAGAGTAGGGTAGAGGTTAGCTTGGTTATGTGTGGATGCGTTTATGTCGCAGGGTTAGCGCCACGGTGCTACCCTTTAGGCGCCGCAGCGCTGACTCCGGGAGCCTAGGTGCTAGTTCAGGGGTTGAGGAGCTTCCAGTTTAGGTGCTATTGTTTCGTTTGGTATCGATACATCGTTACAACCGAGTTTAGTGAGGGTTAAATCAGCTGGTACGAAGCTTGTTTAGGTACCTTTGAATTATGATTTAAGTGTGGTCATCTTCGAGTAGAGTTAGCAGTCTTAGCAGCGTCCTAAACACGATTTTACATTTTTCAAATGTTTATGTTATTATGGATACGAATTTTTATGTAAATATGAAAAATACGTTGCATGCTTAATTTTAAGAAAAAATTATGTGTATGTGTAACGTCCCGAAAATTTGAAGGTCCACGTGAACAACATGCATGGAAGTTATTAAATTTCTTAGGTATTTTATTAAATTTTTTTAAAGCATTAAATGCATGTTTATTTAATTAATTTATGTTTTAATTCATTATTTGTTTAAAGTTCATGAATAATTATTGCATAATAGAATTTATTTCATGAAATTTTAAAAGTTCATGCATTAGGGTTTCTAGGTGCATTTCGTGCTCGAACGAGAACCGGAGACAGGTGAATTATCAAGAAAATTATTTTTATTACATGATTAATTTTTATTAATTATTACAAGGTGTTTTAAAGATATTTTTTAAGAAATGGGCTTTGTCGGATATTTTTACTCACGAGAGCATATTTTTATAGGTACGTAAATTTTATCAAATTAGGAGACTTTTTGAGGGTTCGGCTAATATTTTCAAGAACTTACCAAAACGAAATATTTTTCGAGAGTATGTTTGAAATTAATGGGTCTACTTTTAAGCTTATTGGGCTTAAAACTCATTTTTTACTTCTTAAAAATCATTAAGGGCCCATTTGTGTAGTGTTAGCTATTTAAGTATGTTTTAAACCTACACTAAACCTAAAACTAATCCTCCATCAGCCGCCCAACCCCCTCCACTCACAAACCTCCTCGTGAGCTGCATCAGCAAGAAGTCGGTTTCATCTTTTCCTTTGAGATCAAGCCTTCCTCGCGCGTCGGTCGTGAGTCTTCTAACATTTGTTCGCACAAAAATCATCAAGCACGCATTGTACTCTCGTTTTTGCATCTCATACGCTATAATACATGCTGCCATGTGCGCCATTCATGTTGTTTCTCGGTTCATGCATCGTTTTTACTTGTATGCTTTGGTTGAGGCATGAAACTTGTATTTACTTTACATCCAACTCATGTTTTGTGATCCTTGTGTAAGGGTCCTGCGACTACTGATGCTAGAGGGCTGAATCATGTCTCGGTTTAAGGAACTTGACGTTAGGGTCGAGTTTAAGCGCGGATGATCGAAGGTTTCTCGGGAGTGGGGTAGGCTGCGGCCGATGCTTATGAGAGTAGATCGTGGGGTTGGGTGTTGGTGGCGCGGGGGCCTGTTCAAAACCAGGGTCCGAGCCATGTCTTGGAATGGACATCATGCTGCTGGTATGGCTTGTAGAACCGTAGGAGCCTTGTTGTGGATGTTGGCCGCGGGTGTGCCCTCCTAGGTGTATAGCGGTTGTTGGTGAGGGGCGGCTTGCTCAAGGGCGGGGCCGTGAGTTCAGCAAACCTAGGGGGACCTTAGGGTGGTCTAGGTGAGGTGGGTTAGGGGTTGGTCCCATTGGCTAAGGGCTTGGAGCGATTGTATGGGAAGGGTGGTGACTAGAGTTTCGGGTAGCACATTCTGGAAGTTCTAGCAGCTTTATGGCCTATCATGCGATTGTATAAGGGTCTGGTTTTTATATTTTAGGACCGTAAATGTGTGCATTGGGTGTGATAAAAAGTTGGGGATAATTTAGTTAAGTTTCGAGTCGATTCGAATTAAAATCGGGACTCCGATCCAAGTTTTAAAAAGAATCGGTTAAGTCATAAAATGAGCTCGAGTTTACGTCTAGGAATGCTTATAAATATGTTTTGGTATATTTTAAGGAGTTTGGTAAGCTTCGGGTCAAATTTAGAGATCCAGGGGTAAAACGATAATTTTTGGGTTTCCAAGGGCAAAATGGTCATTTTGCACCCGGGGTGAGATTTTGGTCCTGGCAGCGCTCTAAACACAAATTTATGATATTTTAAATGTTTATGCATCATGTTCATGATTTTTACTTAATTACGATAAATACATTGTATGCTTTGTTTAAAGGAAAAATTATGTATATGCATGCTTTTATTTAAGTGGTGATTATGATGACACGTTTTTGAAGGAAGTGATTTAGTTGTGACTAACACAATGACACAATGACATGTAAGGTCGGGACTCAGTGGGCGGCTAATGCTGTCGCTAATGTCTTCGCCGCCGGGTACCATGGTTTCACGTAGGTGGATCCATCGACTGACATGATGATACAAAAGTCACAGCTAATGAACGAAATTCAAACTAAGAAAATTAACACGTATATGTTGATACGATGATACATGCTATGATTATTACCATGTTTTGACAGGCCACGTTTACGCATACGATTTTACTGCAGACATGAAATGTATGTTGTTTAAGCTATTTTTCACTGCTGTGTGCTACGTATATGTACATGTTATTCTTGGTATAGGTGTGTTGAGTCTTTAGAATCACTAGGCCTGTGTGATGCAGGTGAGCTAGTTAATGAGGAGACTGGAGGTGCTGGACTCTGAGCAGGCAGCCCTGGTGCGGTGACATGACCCGAGGACCGCACGATTTTCTGCATATTGATTTATGAGTTTTTGAGAGGAGTCAAACCTATTTATACGTTGGTGATATTAAGATTTTTACTTGCTGATGTTTATGTTTGAATTTTGGATGATGTTGGTTATTTAAAATGCGTTATTTTTATTGGCAAATAAATACGATTAATTTAAATGTTATTTTATAATTGCGAGATTTTATAAAATATATATATATATATATATATTTCCGCTCTATTAAAACGGTAGACGTTTCAGTTGGTATCAGAGCAAGGGTCCTGTATAAGGTTGTGCCACCGCCAGCTTCTGTCGCTCACTCTTCAAGCCTCAAGTCTGTAAGCTTTTATGTTTTAAATGTTTAAAATGATTTACTGTTATCACCTGCATGTTTACATGATATACGTCCTATGGGACATGTTTATCTGTCGTTATGTTTTGAGATTTGATGCTTTAAAAATTTTTATGCATGTTGCGACTTGAAATGAGAAATTATATGATTTTCATGCATGCTGGCTTTGTGGTAGAATTGGACATGAATAAGAATTTTGCTATTGGGCATTGAGAAAGGCTGGAAATGATTTGTCTATATTGATTATTGGTTTGTAAGTACTAATGTTCTACTCTTAGGGTCACGAGTTAGTCATGAAGATTATAAATGCTTTTGAGACTTGTAGATTTTCTAAGAAATTACTGATTGTTTGTGGTTGCTAGTTGAGTTAATTATAAGGATTTCATATAAGCAATAATGACTCGAAGAATACGACGGTCTTTGGGAGTATAAAAACGTAGTATTTATTTAGGATGCATGCTCTACCTAGTTGGACTTAAGGATTGAATTGCATGACTTGAGAATGTTAAGGACCTAATTGTAATAACCCATAATTTGAGGACCTAAGTGCAAAAATAAAATTCTGAAGGACTATTTTTGAATTTACAGAATTTTCGGGATTAAATTCCGAGTTTCGAGAATTTTAAGGTTTAATGAGGATAAAATCGAAAATTTAATGGGGCAAAAATGCAAATTTCGAAGAGTGTAGGGCTAAAAATGTAAATTTTGAGAACTTTAAGGGCCAGATTGCAAATTTCGAAATTTTTGAGGATTAAATTCGAACTTTTGAGGAACACTTGGGTTAAATCAGTAATTTTTCGAGGTTATAGGAATTGATTTTGAGTTTAATAAACTTAAAATTTTTGAACTTTATGTTAAGGGGAACCTATAGAATGGAATTAGGAACGCCAAAAACTTATGGGTAATTGTGGAATTCTTGAGATTAAGGTCAAAGCGGATAATATTCGAGGAAAGTAAGAACTAATTTTGTAATTTTTAAGAAATTTGGGGAATTGTTTAGCAGTAAGTGAGAAGCGAATGGTTTAAAAGATAGGAATTTTCGATGATTTAGGCTTGAAGGAATATTTAGAACTTTGAAACATCTGAGTTATAATGTTACAAGGAATGATAATCAAAGGCTTCGTAGGGTAAATCAACATTGGGCTTGGAAGTTTAAGCGCTAGTGAATTAATGCTGTTGTAAATTAAGAATTTAAAATGATAACAATTTAAGATAAAGTTGATCAATTAGTTAAGTTATAAGATTAGACAGTAAGTTCACTTATTTTTGGAGTTTAAAGTTTGATGTATCATAAGTTTTAGTCATGATCTTATCAGTTAAGATTGTACCTTTGTTGGAATTTAATTTTTCTAGAAATTTGAGTATGATTGATGGTTAGGTTATTTGATAGACGCATGTAAGAAGTGTGTTAGACACAATGTTTTGAGGAATTTATAGAATTCATTAAGAGACTTGAGAATAAGGGAATATGTGTGTTGGAATTATGTTATCCAAAACTAATTGAGTTGCGTAAGTTTGAATTTCAAATTTATGAGATAGGAGTTCATACGGAAATTTTGGGAGAAATAAAAACAAAAGAAAATTTGTTGTGTTCAGCATAGGTTACAAATGAATGAATATTAAGATTCTTATCGAGTGAGAAATCTAAAATCTTGATATGGAGATTCTAGAACTCTACGGGTTATAAGCGAAGTTGATTTATTAGAGTTAGTCTAATCCTACCATAGGATAACTTATTAAGTTTTATATGCTAAGATTATTTAAGCATTGAGAATACGTAAGAACGCGATATTCGTTTCAATGAGGAAAGCCCAAGGTCTTAGGCCTCAACTTTATTGTAATTGAGAAGATAATAATTTAGGTATGTAATTGAGGTTAGAAGGGTTTCATTATTTAGGTAGGAGATCGATCGATATGGGATATTTTGGGTTTTATGGATTATAACTACTTGAGTTTAAGATTTGCAATGATTTTACGTTTGGGATATACTTGTAAATAATTAAGTTAGGTAAGTTGGTGTCGTAAGACAAAGATGATTCAAGGATCTTAGACTAATATTATTAGGGGGTTGAGGTAAGGTTTAACTTTTAAGTGTAATACCAATGATAGAAGTCAATCGGTAAAGTTTGGTACTAAGATTTCTTAAGTTGAACAGCATAAAGGACAATGTAATAGGTTGATGAACAATATAAGTATTGTATAAGAAAAATAAAGTGTGATAAGTTGGGACACCCCTTGCTAGTACGAAGAATTGCGAGAAAGGTCAAATTTGAGGTCTTAGTAAAATAGAACTTAGTCACCATAAGTTGTTTTAAGTTGCGATTCGCAAACGAGGATTTTGGTAGACAAATTAATTAGGATTGAGGAAACTTAAGGACAACTTAACACTTATTTTATCATAGTAGCGCAGCGGAATCGTAGATTATTGGGATTCTAGAATTAAGAGTTTAAACTTTTTTTTATCGAGGATAAGCGAATTTCGGGGACGAAATTCGATTTAAAGGGGGTAGAATGTAATGTCTTGAAAATTTGAACGTCCACGTGAACCACATGCATGCAAGTTATTAAATTGGTTAGGTATTAAATTGTTTTAAAGTATTAAATGCATGTTTATTTCATTCATTTGTGTTTTAATTCATGATTTATTTAAAGTTCATGCATAATTATTGCATAATAGAATTTATTTTATGAAATTTTAAAAGTTCATGCATTATGGTTTCTAGGTGCATTTCGCACTCGAACGAGGAACGGAGACCAGGGAATTATCAAGAAAAGTATTTTTATTGCATGATTAATTTTTATTAATTATTACAAGGTGTTTTAAAGGTATTTTTCAAGAAATGGGCTTTGTTGGGTATTTTTACCCGCGATAGCATATTTTTATCGGTACGTAAACTTTATCAAATCCGGGGACTTTTTGAGGATTCCGCTAATATTTTCAAGAACTTACCAAAACGAAATTTTTTTTGAGAGTGTGTTTGGAATTAATGGGCCTAATTTTAAGATTATTGGGCTTAAAACTCATTTTTTACCTCTTAAAAATCATTAAGGGCCCCTTTGAGTAGTGTTAGCTATTTAAGCATGTTTTAAACCTACACTAAACCTAAAACTAATCCTCCATCATCCACCCACCCCCCCTCAACTCACAAACCTCCCCGTGAGCTGCATCAGCAAGAAGTCGGTTTCATGAGATCAAGCCTTCCCTGCGCCTCGGTCGTGACTCTTCTAACATTTGTTAAAACAAAAATCATCAGGCACGCATTGTACTCTCGTTTTTTCATCTAATACACTATAATGCATGTTTTCATGTGTGCCATTCATGTTGTTTCTCGGTTCATGCATCATTTTTACGTGTATGCTTCGGTTGAGGCATGAAACTTTCATTTACTTTACATTCAACTCACGTTTTGTCATCCTTGTGTAAGGGGCTTGCGACTACTGATTCTAGAGGGATGAATCATGTCTTGGTTTAAGTAACTTGACGTTAGGGTCGAGTTTAAGCTGATCAAAGGTTTCTGGGGGGGGGGGGGTAGGCTGCGGCCGATGCTTGTGAGGAGTAGATCGTGGGGTTGGGTGCTGGTGGCGCGGGGGCCTATTCAAAACCGTGGGTCTGAGCCACGTCTTAGAATGGACATCACGCTGCTGCTATGTCTTGTAGAACCGTAGGAGTCTTGTTGTGGATGTTGGCCGCGGGTGTGCCCTCCTAGGTGTATAGCGGTTGTTGGTGAGTTGCGGCTTGCTCAAGGGCGGGGCCGTAAGTTCAGCAGATCTAGGGGGACCTTAGGGTGGTCCATGTGAGTTGGGTTAGGGGCTGGTCCCATTGGCTAAGGGCTAGGAGCGATGGTATGGGAAGGGTGGTGACTGGAGTTTCGGGTAGCACATTCTGGAAGTTCTAGAAGCTTTGTGGCCTATCATGCGATTTTCTAAGGGTCTGGTTTTGAGATTTTAGGACTGCAAATGTGTGTATTCGGTGTGATAAATGGTTAAGAATAATTCGGTTAAGTTTCGAGTCGATTCAGATTAAAACTGGGATCCCGTCCAAGTTTTAAAACGAATCGGTTAAGTTGTAAAATGGGCTCGAGTTTATGTCTAGGAATGCTTATAAATATGTTTTGGGACATTTTAAGGAGTTTGGTAAGTTTCGGGTCAATTTTAAAGGTCCAAGGGTAAAACAATAATTTTTGGGTTTCCAGGGGCAAAATGGTCATTTTGCACCCGGGGTGAGATTTTGGTCCTGGCAGTGTCCTGAGCACAAATTTATGATATTTTAAATGTTTATGCATCGTGTTCAGGATTTTTACGTAATTAAGATAAATACGTTGCATGCTTGGTTTAAAGGAAAAATTATGTATATGCATGCTTTTATTTAACTGGTGATTATGATGACACGTTTTTGAATGAAGTGATTTAGTTGTGACTAACAAGATGACACGATGACATGTAATTCCGGAACTCAGTGGGCGGGTAATGCTGTCGCTGATGTCCTCACCGTCGGGTACCACGATTACACGTAGATGGATCCATCGACTGACATGATGATACGAAAGTCACAGCTAATGAACGAAATTCAAATTAAGAAAATTAACACGTATATGTTGATACGATGATACATGCTATGATTATTATCATGTTTTAACAGGTCACGTTTACGCATACGATTTTACTGCAGACATGAAATGTATGTTGTTTATGCTATTTTTCACTTCTGTGTGCTACGTATATGTACTTGTTATTCCTGGTACAGTTGTGTTGAGTCTTTAGACTTACTAGGCGTGTGTGATGCAGGTGAGCTAGTTACTGAGGAGACTGGAGGTGCTGGACTCTGAGCAGGCAGCCCTGGTGTGGATATATATATATATATTTTCGCACTTTTAAAATGGCATACGTTTCAATATGCGTGTTTTATCAAGTGATGTGTATGATGACATGTTTTTGAAGGAAGAGTTGGTTGTGACTAATATGAATACGTTAATACAATGATATGTAAGGCTAAGGCTTAGTAGGCGGGTAATGATGTCGCTGATCTCCCCGCCACTGGGTACCGTGGTTACACGTAAATGGATCCATCGCCTAATACGATGATACGAAAGTCATAACTAATTAACGGAATTCAAATTAAGAAAACGAACACGGATATGTTCATATGTTAAGATCAGTTACGTAAATGTTTATGCTTTGACAAGTCATGATTGTGTATACGATTTTATAAGATCATGAGATGTATTTTATTACAGTACATTTCACTATTGCCTGCTATGTATATGTATTTGTTATAATGTTACAGGTGTGTTGAGTCTTTAGACTCACTAGGTGTGAATGTTGCAGACGAGTATGTTGATCAGGAGGTAGGAGGTGTCGAAGACTGAGTAGGCAGGGCTAGATGTGCGCATGCTAACCCGAGGACCTTACTTCTTCCGCACATCATGTTTATGAGATATGAGTGTTTTGAATATTTTCAAACTACGTATGTTTACTTTGACGATTTGTCATGAGTTTTGAAAGTATTTTAACTGTAGTGATTTTCAGTATCAGATTTCTCTTATTTTAAAAATGTGTGATTTTCAGCAATATAGTATGCATTCTTGTAATTGTCATTTTCGAACATTAGTTTTTTTTTAAAAAAAATAAAAATTTAGTAGACGTTTCATCTTGGGTGCGAGAACTCGACGTCCCAAAAGTTTGACATGTCAGAGATTAACTCTCTTGAGACACGAGAGTCTTGTCTGAAAGGAAATATGACTAAAGCTCATTTCATAGGAAAAGTGTGACATGCACAAATACACATAGATGTGTGTTTTCGGCTAAGTGTTAGCACAGAATATGGTCAATCCTACTTCATTACCTTTACTGATGACTTCTCTTGGTATGAGTATGTGTATTTAATGAAATAAAAGTTTTAACCCATCAAAAAGTTCAAAGAATTCAGAGGTGAAGTAGAGAAAAAAATAAGAAAGAATATTAAAACATTTCTATCTGATCGAGGTGGAGAATACGTAAGTACTGAATTTCAAGACTACCTTAAGAGAATGAGATTGTCTCACAGTAGACCCCACCTGTCAAACCCTTTTGAATGATCTGTCAGAACGACATAATCAAACATCGATGGACATTGTTCGATATATGATGAGATTCACTGAATTGCCGCCATCTCTTTGGGGATTTGAGCTTGAAAATACAGCAATATTTTTGAATCAAGTCCATACAAAGACAGTGGATAAAACTTTATTTGAGATATGGATGAGAAAATTACTAAATATTCTTTTCTTAAGAATTTGGGGATTTCAACTTATGTGACACAAGCAGTAGAAGACAAATTGGAAAGTAGAGCCAATTTGTGTTACTTTGTGTGATATCCAAAGAATTCTGCTGGATATTATTTATATGATCCCAAAGAAAAAAAGTATTTCAAAGAATGTCACTTTCTTGGAAAAGGAGCTTCTATTATATTGAAAAGTGGAATGATAACACTCGAAGAGATTTGCGAACTACACATGTAATCAAACAAAGTATGGTATTTAGTAGATCCACCTGAGGGAATTGTTCTTATAGCAAAAAAATGGATTTACAAAAGGAAATTTGGGGAGGATGGGAAGGTAATATCCTCCAAAGCAAGATTAACAACAAAATGATTTACTCAAAAGCAAGGTATTGACTATGGGAAAATATTTTCTCTATTCACAATGTTCAAGTCCGTTAGGATATTTGTAGGGACCCGGACGCTAATTCATTTCTTAATCATTCTTGAGAATAATTGGATCAATTAAATAAATTGGGGCTAAATTTTTTTTTTTAAAATATCATGCGGAACATAATGTAATCAATCTGATATACATATCACGAGTTAAAAGTACAAGTCTTGTACAACATAGATCCATATCAAACTAGGGTTCAACAACTACATATCAAGTGATGAAACCTATTCTACTACTGGGTCTGAATCTCCACGCTAATCTTGTTCTCTCATCCTCTTCTTGACCCTGATCATGTCCCACCTGTTGTCATGCACACATACAGACACAACAACAGCCGGATAACTCCGGTGAGAATAATATTCCCAGTATAAACAATGTGTATATGCATTCATATGAATCGATATAAAAGCATGCAACAGATATCAATAACATGTATCATAATCTGAAAGACATGAATCAATATAAAACTGTAAATACACTCGTAACTCAACATCTCAGACTCAACTCATTTCTAATCTAGGGATCCCGATTCCTGGACATTAGCATAAGATACCGAATCTCCGCAATAGAAGCCGATCCGCTCCTACGAAACATCGATATAAACCAAGCATCCATTGTCTTGGCATATCCGCCAAAGACTTGGCACCTCCGCCATTGACTAGGCAGCTCCTCTCTGACTCAATACATGCTTTGCTATAACTCAATAGACTAAACATATCAATCTCATAACTTGCAAACATCAATGCAATCACATAAGTATGTGATTTAGGAAAACTCAAGTCAGATCTAACTCGAGTTATATCCTCCCGGTTCAACATTGATTTATACCTTTTGTTGTTCAGTTGAAACCATTATTTGTTCTTCTATCGGTCTCAAAGGAAGTCTCGATGCCGAAGCTGTCAATGCCAATCTGAAATGACAATGTCGAGTAGCACAATATCAACATATCATTCCATGTAAGGGTCAATATTCACTCTCGGTACATTTTGACAGTATAACGGCGTCATTTCGATATACCGACAACTCAATCATCAATCGAGTCAATATCACAACATCATATAAATTTCATAACCGCAATTTATAACATAATCTGATACCAAATCTGTATACTCTCAATCAAATCAATTCTGAAAAATCATAACAATTTCATATGGTATCCGTTCTTCAATCCGGTTTTGATTATACAATGGCTAATATCTCACGAACACCATATATCAATCACATCTGATTCCTTCAATATCCTAATTTCAAATCATATCAAAAATCAATAAAACTTACGTCCTTGTGTGGCTGTTGACGAAAAGATCTCAGAACTGTGTTCGGATTCAACTTCTGATAATCAGATCTCGCACAATCAAATTTCTAAGCTAAAAGGAAGCTTGAGGGATTTTCTGGAAATGGATTCTCGGTTCATGCTGCAATTCTGAAGGAGAAGAACCTTATATACATCCAGCAAGCATGGCAGGACAGGTGTTAATTTTTTGTTCAGCATGCCTCGCGCATATACGCGCCCAAGGCCCGCGCATATGCGCCAAAAGTTCTATCCGGATGCCTTGCTGTTCACCCCCTCATGCATATGCGCGACATATCTCACGCATATGCGCGAGATGATCTGTCTCGCACAATGCTTAGCTCAGTCTTTCGCGCATGTGCGCGCCTCCAGACGCGCATGTGCGCGCAATGTTCTGTTCCGGCTTCTTGGTTACTGCCTTCCTCGCGCATATGCGCGCCACGTCTCGCGCATGTGCGCGAGGTCCTCTGCCTTCGCGCTTGGCCTCTCACGCATATGCGTGCATCTTCTCGCGCATGTGCGCGTGGTCCACTGTTCGAACACCCTTGTACATGCATTTCCATGTCATTTATACTCAACTCCCATCAAACGCACTTTAGTCCTTGAAATCTTCATTAATTGAAATGCTATCAATTAATTCATAGCTAAGTACAGTGCTCAAATCTCAGGACAATATTACTGGAAATAGCAGCATGATATGAATATAAAATATGACAGATAGATGTAAAGAAAATGTTCCTTAATGGTGACATTAAGAAATAGATTTACAGGTCTCAATTTGAATGATTCACATCAGTAGGAAGTGAGCATAAAGTATGCAAACTTCAGATATCCATCTATAGACTCAAACATGCATCAAAGAGCTGGAACCTACTATCAAAGAGTTTGATTTTGTTAAAAACTCTGAGGAACCATGTGTACACAAGAAGGTTAGTGGAAGTACAGTGACATTCCTATTACTTTATGTTGATGACATATTACTCAATGAGAATGATGTAGGAATGTTGCAGTCAATTAAAGTGTGGTTAGCTAATAAATTGTACATGAAAGATATGAGTGAATCATCTTATATATTCGGAATACAAATCTAAATGAATAAATCAAAGAGGATCATAGGGCTCACTCAATCCACATATATTTATACCATAATGAGAATATTCTCTATAGAAGATTCCAAGAGAGGATTTCTCTCAATGTGTCATGATGTGCATCTATTTAAGTTTATGTGTCCTCAAACTGATGATGAGAGAGAAACCATGAGTCGCATCTCATATGCATTTGCTCTAAGAAATATAATGTATGATAATATATCTAATCGACTTGATACTGCATTTGTACTAATTGTTGCAAGAAGATATCAATCTAATCCAAGTCCATTGCACTATAAAGCTGTGAATGACATTCTTAAGTACTTAAGAAGAACTAAGAATTTGTTCTTTGTTTACGGGAAAAGAGAATTAAAATTGAAATGCTATGCTGATTCTATCTTCTAATCAGATATGGATTATTCGAAATCAACATCTGGATTTGTATTCAAATGCAATGATTGTGCTGTCTCTTGGAAGATTTCCAAGAAAGACATCGCAGCGGATTCAACTACTAAGTTCGAAAACATATTTGCATCAACCGCAGCTAACAAGGCTGTTTTGATGAGGAATTTCGTTCAAGAGTTGGGTGTCATTCCCTCAACAGTTGATCCAGTCCCCGTATACTGTCACAACACAGGTGCCGCTGCACAAACAAAGGAACTGATGTTAAATGTTCGTAATTGTTTTGGTAGGAATTGTTGGAGTTTTTTGTGTTAATTCAAATAGAAAAAAGATTACATACAAAGTATTTCATAAGTTCTTCAACAAAACTTTTTTATTATTATTTCAATTTGCATTCTTTTCAAATTATTTACAAAATGTTTAATCGATTTTTAGAGTGTTATATCGAGTTTCTTCTACTTGGTTTAGAAAAAACTCAATATAATTTTTCTATTGTTTGTTCATTTTTTAACATTTCAAGAATAAACGATTACAGCTCTTTCAGAAGAAAAGTATTTTGAAGTGTTTATTCAACTCTCTAAACACATTTATGATACTAACATAACTCGATGCAAGATGATGGTTTTTTTATTTTTAAGATTCGTCACACTGTGGAGGAAGTTTACTTCCGCCTAGGTGCACACTGATTTCTAAACAAAATTCCGCGATACAGAGGCACAAACCCTGGACGGTGGTCTAGACACACCTCGATGAGTCTTCGAAATAAAAATAAAATTATTAATTTTTTTTATCCGAGCCCTAGTCAAGATACGGGTGACATCTGTGCATTATTTTTAACACATAAAAGATGAAAAACAGGACAACTAAGTGAGATGCATTAATCCCCTCTCCCCACACTAAAACTTTGCATTATCCCCATATTACTTAACAAAATGTAAAATAAGATAAAAACTAATCTCAAAGAACGAGAAGACTCCCCTGACTGATAAGTTTGCACGAGATAGAAGATGAATTGACTCTTTCTTACTTCTGTTGCAAAGGAGAATTTCTTAGGCTACCACTATTTCACTTCTTCCAATATACACATCTTGCGTGAAAATTTAAGCGATTAAATATGATTAAGTGATCAATATAATAACCAAAAACTAAATGCAAAATGTAAAATTAAATAAACCAGATAAAAAAAAGTGAAATTCTCGGGTTTTTTCCCAAGTGACACTTGATTATTAGTTGTTGTCTTGACCATTAAAGTGCTCGTCAAATAACTGTTGATGTCCATAGTAATACCATATAATATTACATATAAGTCTTCATTATTGGTGTTAGAGTAGATGCCATGTAAATCAACTGTTGGCTAGAGATTTTATTGACTCAGTTGTAATAAACAATCTTTATTTTAATATAATTCATTATTTCATGGTTTGTTATTTCTTTATCTGTATACCCATGTGAACAACATAGATAAAGATATTGATTATACTTTAATACAAATGAATCGTAATTCGATGTTGAAACTCATTTGTAAACAATGTATGATCAAAACTTTAGATGAAATTGATATTTTATGAAAATTAATTCAATTTATTTTTGAAAATTAATGTTCTTGTGAAATAAATAATTAGAATGTGATTTTAATTATTTATGTTAAAAATGAGGTTTTACAAAGAAATCAATTATTATTGAATTAATTGAAAATTAAATAAATGTGTTTATTTAATTTATTAAATTCTTTAATAATTGTGGTGGTTAGTAATAAAATTATTAGATGTATGAGTTATCAGTTAATTAAATTTTTTTAATTAATTGATTTTAATATTTGATATTAAATGAATGAAGGATGATCGAGAGCCTTGACCAATGTATTAGATGTATGTTAGGATATTTTACTGTTTTATTCATTTTGTTAATAATTGATATTATAAAATTGGGCCTGGTTTATGGCCCGTTCCCACCCCATGAGATGTATCCCTTATGTGCCATGACTATTTAAATGTAATTATTAGAAATAGTGAGAGATCAAGACTGGAAGATGGTGGACCCGATGCACAAGATGAAGAAATGTAAAATGTTGGCAGCTCTTGTAATATGAGCATTTGCATCCCTTCATTCACCTAGGTTTTGGACCTGGATCCATGTCTGGCTCACATAGATCTAATAGTGTTGACGATCGATAATCCTTATTTATTTATTGTTGAATATCATATTATGATATATGCGATATATAGTAGTATGCATGTATGTATATTATTAAATAATATAGTTGCATGAATCCGACAAACATACAAACTCGTGACACGTGTTTCTTAAAATAAAATGATGAGATAATTTTAAAATTAAAATCTCTCATTTTGAATATGATTCAAAATTTATATCAAACCGTAAAAATAAAAATTAAAATAGTTTAATTTTTCCTTGCCTTCCATCAACCGTGGTTGAATGTTGATCGCTACCCGCGGACAGTGTCTGGCTCATATTATTGGGGATACCTGGACACCGGAAAGCTGTGAATTCCATTAGACATATGATGTGAATTGAGTAGAACTCTCATGACTTCGGCTCATATTATTGGGGGAACTCATGGCGACCGTCTACTACAATTCAATATTGATTGGTTGGATTGACACGTGAAAATAAACGACGTCATATTATGGGGTCCTTATTAAACGTGAGGCGAAACACGCGGAGGTTGCATAGGGATGCAATTGGCTTCTACCTTTTAGAAATTATAATTAGCTGATATTATTCGGGATTATAATTGTCTAATTGGGCTCTACATGCCCACTGAGGAAATATGATTTCTCTTTTTCATCAGAGGGTGGTGGAAATGTCAAAATATTGGGAGAGAAATTTATAAAATAAAAATCCATATTTTATATCTTAAAATTATTTTAAAATAGTCAGCAACCATTATTCTGTTTTCATATCAGTATATTTTCGATTTCGTCACGTAATACATTTCTGTTATTAACAAGCTAACCAAATCTAATTTTCAAGACAGGTTGAGAAATTGTTCTAAATTTGGAGAAAGTTGCATATACACTAATGTCAGTCCTACTGAACTGACAAAGCATTCAAGATGGTAGGACCATAGTATGCAAGTTAAAGTGTAACATGCTCTCTTCTATGTCAAATGAACTGTAGCGATAGTTTGAGGGAATGTTGAATGCTGCTGACATTCGAATGCACGTGCAAGAGTTGCATGGTACATGAAACTCATACAATGATGCACACCACTTTCAAGGGGCTCATGACTACACGCATGCAAGATGGGGCTCTGGCCCATGAACGTGGTGTACATATGACTGGACTTATTGAGAATGTGGTGGGCCTGAAATATGTGATTCCTAACGAGTTACTTGATTACATCAATTTTTGTCTTTCTCTTCCTCGTTTGACGGAGTTATGGTGATCTTCAATTTGAATAAGATAAATGATAGCCTTGAAGAGCTAGTCAATATGCTTATGACTTATGAGATCACCATAAAATAGAAAAATATTGTTTTTCTAATGAGCCTCTCGAGCACGAAAAAAGGCCCACAAAGGAAGGGAAAGAAATGTTCTGCCCCTCACAAGAAAAACTAACGCAATAAGAGGCAAACTCCGAATGACACTTAAAAGGCCTACAAAGCCCGATAAGTCAGAACATATTTATTTCACTGCAAGAAGTCCGGACATAAGAAATTATATGTGCCATAAATGTTCTGAAAATGATAAATGAATGTCCAAGTAAACAGGATTTCAACAACAAACAAAAGAAAGTTAGATGATCCAAATCCCGCACAAATATGACACACTAGACTATGTCACATTTCCCGAAGAAGGATGCACAAACGAGTGGGAGAAGGCATGTTTGACTTGTCAGACATAAACTCTCTACCGACTTGTGAGTCCTGTAAAAAAAGAAAAATGACCAAGGCTCCCTTTAAGGGAAACGTGGAATGTGCACGTGGTCTATTGGATTTGATCCACGGACGTTTGTGGCCCGCTAAGTGTAAGCACAAATTATGGACATTCCTACTTTATTATCTTTACTGATGACCATTCGAGAAATGAGTATGTTTATTTGATGAAACACAAATCTGAAGCATTTGAAAGGTTCAAAGAATTCAGATCTGAAGTAGAAAAACAGCTAAAAAGAGTATTAAGACACTTCGATCTGATATAAGTGGAGAATACTTGAGTGCTGAATTTTTGGGTTATCTAAAAGAGAATGTAATTATCTCACAGTGGACTCCACCAGCAACACCACAGATGAATGGTGTTTCTGAACGTCGAAATCGAACCTTGATGGACATGGTTCGATCTATGATGAGATTCACTGAATTTCCTACATCGTTTTGGGGTTTTGCGCTTGAAAATGCGGTAATGTTGCTAATTAAAGTCCATACTAAAGCAGTGGCTAAAACACCATATGAGATATGGATGGGAAAAACTCCCAAATATTCTTACATGAGAATGTGAGGATGTCCTGCTTACGTGAAACAGACAGTGGGAGACAAATTGGATAGTAGATCCACTTTGTGCTACTTTGTAGGATATCCAAAGAATTATGTTGGATATTATTTCTATCATCCCAATGAAGCAAAAGTGTTTGTTTCAAGAAATGCCACCTTTTTTTTGGAAAAGGAATTTCTATTAGATAGAAGAGGCAAGATGATAGAACTTGAAAAAATTCAAGATACTCCATCAACTATAGAAGTTGAACCCAATCCCCAACAACCAGTAGTTGAAATACAAGCTCCTAGAAGGTCTGATAGGGTTAGTAGACCACCTGCAAGATATACGCTTCTTCATGAACAAATTCATGATGAGGCGTGTGTTGGATATGATCCATTGAACTTCAAAGAAGCAATATCTGATCCTTATTCAACCAAATGGCTTGAAGCCATGCAGTCTGAAATGGACTCTATGTATTAAAACCAATTCTGAACATTGGTGGATCCACCTTAGGGAATTGTTCTCATACGATGCAAATGGATCTACAAAAGAAAGCTTGGGGCGGATGGGAAAGTATTGACCTTCAAAGCAAGACTGGTTGCAAAAATGTTATACTTAAAGGCAATGAATTGACTATGAGAAAATGTTTTACCAGTTGCTATGTTTAAGTCTATTAGAATACTACTAGCCATAACAGCATGGTATGACTATAAGATAACGCAAATTGATGTAAAGATTGTATTCCTCAATGGAGACATCAAAGAAAAAGTTTGTATGTCTCAACATGAGGGATACACATCAGTAGGAATTGAGCATAAGGTATGCAAACTTCATAGATCAACATAGGGTCTCAAGCAGGCATCAAGGAGTTGGAACCTCTGATAATTTGGTTTTGCTAAGAATCCTGAGGAACCATGCGTGTACAAGAAAGTTAGTGGGAGTGCAGTGACATTCCTATTACTTATGTTGACGACATCCTACTCATTAGGAATGATGTAGGATTACTAAAATCAACTAAAGTATGGTTAGCAAGTAAATTCTCCATGAAAGACATGGGTGAAGCATCATATGTATTGGGAATACAAATCTATAGAGATAGATCAAAGAGGATGCTGGGACTCACCCAAGCAACCTATATCGATACCATTTTGAAGCGATTCTCTATGGAAGAGTCCAAGAGAAGATACTTACCAATTTGTCATGGTGTTACTCTATCTAAGGCTATGTGTCCCAAAACTGGTGAAGAGATAGAGATGATGACACGTATTCCATATTCATCAGCCATTGGTAATATCATGTATGGTATGATATCGACATGTCCTGATGTTGCTTACGCTCGGCGAACCCTGGTCCAATGCATTGGAAGGCCGTGAAATATATTCTTAAGTACTTGAGAAGGACTAAGAACTTGTTCATCGTCTATGGGGGAGGAGAATTGAAATTGGAAGGCTACACTGATTTTAGCTTCCAATGTGACGTAGATGATTCGAGATCGACCTCTGGTTTTGTATTCATGCTAAATGGTGCAGCTGTCTCTTGGAAAAGTTCCAAGAAAGACACCGTTGCAGATTCAACCACTGAAGCTAAATACATTGTTGCATCTGCTGCAGCCAAAGAGGCAGTTTGGATGAGAAATTTTGTCCAAGAGTTGGGCATTATTCCTAATGGAGTTGATCCAGTCCCGGTGTACTGTGA
Organism: Primulina huaijiensis; assembly: GCF_012295235.1. NCBI lineage: Eukaryota > Viridiplantae > Streptophyta > Magnoliopsida > Lamiales > Gesneriaceae > Primulina > Primulina huaijiensis. The sequence goes on along the minus strand of NC_133309.1, from coordinate 19,580,195 downwards.
CAACACTGGTGCCGTTGCGCAAGCAAAGGAACCAAGGTCTCATCAGCGATCCAAATATGTACTGAAGAAGTTCCACATCATACGGGAGATTGTGGTAAGAGGAGAAATATCAGTCGAAAGAGCCCCCTCTTTAGATAATGTTGCTGATCCACTTACAAAAGCCCTTACCAGGACCATTGTTTGAAAAGCATCGCGAAGCAATGAGATTAAAGTTTATGGGTAGTTGGCTCTAGGGCAAGTGGGAGATTGTTAGAGTAGATACCCTGTAAGCAACTGTTGGCTAGGGATTTTATTGACTCAATTGTAATAAACAATCTTTATTTTAATATAATTCATTATTTCATGGTTCGTTATTTCTTTATCTATATACCCATGTGAATAACATAGATAAAGACCTTGATTATACTTTAACACAAATGAATCGTAAATCGATGTTGAAACTCATTTGTAAACACTGTATGATCTAAATTCGTTCCTAGTCGATTCAGCCGCCTAAAACATTGATAAAGGTCGCTTGTGCTGGAGACTAGCATCTGTGATTTTGTGTACCGCGTTTCTTTTGGTAAGGGCATAGAGATGTCCAAACATGCAGATGGATAGTCATATGATGATTATACCGAACAATCCTCCCTCGGACTTTCCAAGTGGTTATCATTCATGGAGAAGATAAGTCTGTTGTTATGATTGTATACCATTAGTCCTTACGACCCGGGACAACACTAAGGCTCTATATGCTAGGGCTGTGCTTTGACTCGTTTACCGACTCCAGGAGAGTCATCAGGTGGCGAGATTGGGTACTGTTGAGACACATATAAGAGCCAGTGCGTTGTAGTCGGGGATTCACTGCTCATCTACGGGTGTGGATATCCTATGTAATCTGATGAAATAATAGTGCATGGAATCTCTGGCCAGAATATGAGATGTACGTTGGAGAATGAGTTCTCCAATAATACATGCGATGCCACTATTTATATGTGTCACATAGTTATTGAATTATTATGCAACTATCGATGAACCAATGGTTGCAGATTCGATCGGAATATATGAGATGAAGGGATCGTACTGTACGTTAATCAAAATCGACCGGTTCTTGCAGGCACTATCAGTAATACCTGGGGAATCATGGGGCGATGCTACTAGATGCTCTTACCATGATTCGATGGGTTTAATCAGAAATATGATTTCTGACATTTTCATGATCAATTGTTGATACATAGAATGAGGCAAATTAGGGTAAGTCCGAATAAAGGATTATGTCCTGAATCACAAGGAGTTGTAAACCCACGGCTAGCTGTATCTCTGAACCATTGAGAGTCACACAAGCACTGAATCATTTGTTCCCGTTGAGAGAATAAATTCAAGGAGTTGAATTTATATTATAATATAGTAAATTCAAGGATTTGAATTTATGATAATTAAATTTTGAAAAAATAAATTCAAGGAGTTGAATTTTTGAGATATTAAATTCAAGAAGTTGAATTTATGAATTTATAAAATTTGGATAGAATAAATTCAAGGAATTGAATTTATAGAATTTGAGAATTTAATTTATTAAAATAAAAATTTGAGTTTATGAAATATTAAATTTTGGAGGTGTTAATTCAAGGAGTTGAATTTATAATTTTGTAGTGCTCAAAATCAGTACACGTAAATTCCATGCTTTAATTTAATGGTTAAATCATTATTTAAATTTAAAAGTTATTTTAATGATGCATTATTTATTCAAATTGCATTATTTTAAATTATTCATGTTAATGTGATGCATGTTAAAATATTTTTCGAGTTTCATGTTTCAGGCGATTATTCGATGCTGGAGCGAGGAANCATTATTTAAATTTAAAAGTTATTTTAATGATGCATTATTTATTCAAATTGCATTATTTTAAATTATTCATGTTAATGTGATGCATGTTAAAATATTTTTCGAGTTTCATGTTTCAGGCGATTATTCGATGCGGGAGCGAGGAAAAGAGACCGGCGACGATTTTGGTAATTTTAAAAGATGGTATTTTATTTTAAGTTAATGATGGGGCATTTTAATTAATTTATTAAGTTTTTAGTATTTTAAAGCCTAATTTAATTATTAGGTGAATTTTAGAATTTTAAAACTTTTAAAAGTCTAGCACATGTACATTTTTATTTTAGTTAGAGATTTTTTTTAAAGTTAAGGGAGGGTTAGTATTTAAATTAGTTGCTAATTAATAATTAAGAAAATTTTATTCCGCTAACTTAACTAATCACACGCACACACACCTCTACACACACACACCACACGTAAAACACACACCATCAACTCTTTGCACCCTATTTCAGAGTTTTGAGAGCAAGAAAAACCTAGGGTTCTTTTCTAGAGAGCAGCCGCCCCTTGCCTTTCTATTTGTAGCAAATTTTCGTTGGTTTTATTGCAAGGAAATTGCGCCTCTTCGTCACGGATCGTCTCTCGCATCCTTCCCGCGTCGGTATCGTCGTTTCGGTATTTTAATTATTAAAATGCACGTATATTCTTTCGTTTATGCATCGATCCCATCATATTATGTGTTGTGTTATTTATTATGCGTAAACATACATGTGTGATGTGTAAAGTTTGAGCAGAAATTGTTTAGATCGCATTTTGAGCGTTTTTGGATCTAAAAATCAGGTTTTTGTTGGTCTTTTAAAAACTGCGCTTTTTCAATCGTGATTTTGAGAAAAATTTCAACATAAATATTATAGAACTTTTTGATACCTTCGATTTGATATAAAATTTAAAATATTTGGACAAAAATTGAGTGAGTTATGACCATTTTTGTGGAACTGCATTTTCTGAAAATATATGCGATTGATGTATTCTTGAAGTTTTATTGTTGCATGCTTCGTTGGGGATCAACGGGTGATCGCTGCTGCATATAGGTATATTATTAATGATGTTGGGATGGTTATTGACGTTTCGTTTCGTGTCGTTAGGCACTTTGGAGAACGAGTAGTCGTAAAAACCATTTTGGTGTCAAAATTTGGGTTCACGGGTTTATCTCATTGCGTGTAGTGCGTCGTTTCTTTGGGAATGTTTGGGATGTTTTGTGGAGTCGAGTTAGTGCCATGGTGTCCTAGTATGAGTCCCGAGGCGTTGTTCATTGTCTGTGTAATCGAAGTTGGAGAAAATAAGCTTCTAAGTCGCGGTCCAATGCACTCGGCGCCCGAGCGGTAATATAGTACGGCCCGAGCACCACTCCTTATGTCCGAGGATAGCGTCCAGTATACCTGGCGCTTGAACGGTAATATATTATCACCAGTGCACGGTCCCATCTGTAGGAAATGTTTGGTTTTCACTTAGTTGTAGGTTCAAATAGTGAGTTCATGTCTTTTATTGTTGGGAAATCTTCACAAGTCATTTTAGAGTTTGTTTCGGGGTTTGATGTCATGGTTAGTATGATTAAACGAGGTCAAGTCCCGAGCGATCTAGAATGTCATAAGCTATTTAATTGATTTCGGTGGTGAGCACGAATACCTAAATCTAAGTTATGCTAGTTAAGTGTTGAAATTCATGTTAGTATGTTGCGGCAGTGGCCCCAAGCGAGATCCAACGAATCACTCAATGCCAAATAAATATGTTTGACTTGCAAAGAAAATACTTCTAAATTTTTGAGGTATGCTAAATGTCTTGTGACCAATTATGTATGGGATTGGAAAGCGATAAAGCATGACTCGAGACCAATCCACCCCGTTAAATCATGAACGGGTTTAGATCAGGATTGTAAAGTGTTAAAGCATGAACGGGGACCAATCCATCCGTTAAAGCATGAACGGGGATCTCATGTATGTGGCAATGGATTTTTCCCTGTCAGCCCAGTACTGTGGTTTAGTCTGATTAGACGTATTTCTGTATGGGCCACTTGCTTTGAAACATGCCTCTACGCAAAATGATGAAGTTTATGTATGTGCAAGTATGTACAAATATGCAAGCATGTTTAAGAAAAGTTTTATGTTGATGGCACGTCTATGTATGTATGTACGTATGTTCAAGCTTTTGATATGCAAGTTCAAGTTTCAGTATGTACATCATATTTTAAAGTTAGTTGTGATTTTTATTACGTAATACTTGTTATCTCTAGTTTATACGTGTTGAGTCTTTAGACTCACTAGACTTGATCGATGCAGGTGAGGATGATTTTGAGGAGACTAGGGGTGGGGATCAAGGAGCAGGCTTGGACCGAGCAGGAGGCTAGACCCGAGGACCGCCCAGTTTTAAGAGTGTATGAAATGTTCAAAATACTCTGATTTATTTTACTGGTTACGAGATTTTAATCAGATACTTTTGGCAAACTTTATTTTTAGATCTTTTGTTGCAATCACTTTTGAGACGTACAGTTTATTTTATCGCATTTTGAAGGTTCACGACTTGTTTAAGAAAATTTTTAATTTTTCCGCAACTTTTAAAGTAGTTAAAAGTACGGTACGTTACAGTTGGTATCAGAGTGGTGTTCTTGTAAAGGGTTACGCCTACTGCCAGCTGCGAGAAGCTCACGAAGTCACACCTCAAGTCTGTAAGTTTTAAGGTTTTAAATTATTTCATGTTTTACATCCAGTCATGATTTCTGCATGTGCATATTTTAAAGTTCAAGTTACGTGTATCTTATTCTATTAGTATTATGTCCATGCATGTGGGTTTACATGTTTGGTAATTATTGGAACAGTATGTCGCCTAGACGCATGATTAATCGGGAAGCAAGGGATGAGCACAGAGAGGCCCGAGATGAATAGAGGGTCATTCCTCCTCGCCCACCTCCAGACATGCAGGCTCAGATTCTTGCTTGTATGACGCAGTTCTTCGCGCAGTTTGCAGGGAACCAGACTGTAGTTAAAGCAGAGGCGAGGTCCCGGCCAGAGGCAGTGTACGAGAGGTTCAGGAGGATGAACCCAAAGGAGTTGTCGGGGACTACTGACCCGATGGTGGCTGAGGGATGGATTAAGTCCATCGAGGTAATCTTTAACTTTATGGAATTCCCAGATGCCGACAGGATCAGGTGTGCTACGTTCCTTCTGACAGGGGACGCCAAGCTATGGTGGGAGAGTTCATCAGTGTCAGTGAATTTGCGAACACTGACTTGGCATGGTTTCAAGGAGGTTTTCTACTCTAAGTACTTCACTGAAGAAGTACGATCCAGGTTGACTAGGGAGTTCATGGCACCGTGGCAGGGAGATAGCAGCGTAGCAGAGTTTGTACGAAAGTTCGAGAGGGGATGTTACTTTGTGCTCCTAATAGCTAATGATGCCCGAGAAAAGTTGAGGCACTTCATGGATGGGTTGCGGCCAGTCTTGCACCGAGACGTCCGAGTTGCTGGTCCTACTACATATGCAGTTGCCGTGTCTAGAGCTTCNGCCAACTCAGGACAGAGTGTTCGCCATGCATACATAGGAGGCGAACCCAGACACGACATTACTGACCGGTAAACTTATTTAATTAAGCACAGTATCATTTTTGTCATGCATGTTTTGAATGTTAATTGGGATTATTAGGATGCTAGTTATATTTTGGTGACTTGGGATAGAAATTTTCTGCTATGCTTGAGGATAAAGTTAGAATTTTGGGATATAAGTTTTGTGTTGTGCTAACGTCTCTCAGGAAATATTTTCATAAAAAGGGTATCCATGAAGGCCTGATAGACTCAGGNATATAAGTTTTGTGTGGTGCTAACGTCTCTCAGGAAATATTTTCATAAAAAGAGTATCCATGAAGGCCTGATAGACTCAGAAGCCACACACTCCTTCATCTCAGAAACGTTCGCTAGTCACCTGGACGTCAAGTCTATTGGACTCGACGTGAGCTATTTGTAACAGTCTCATCAGGGAAGAACTGTTAGCTACCAATGTGGTCAGTGATATTGATCTAGAACTGCAGGGCCACCTGGTGTATGCCGATCTGATCATGTTGCCGATGCCAGAGTTTGATATTATTTTATGTATGGACTAGCTGACGAAGAACCGAGTTCTGATTGATTTTCAGAAAAGGTGAGTATTGGTTAGCCCGTTGGGTATAGAATAGTTTCTCTTTGAGCCAGCTAGATGGAGGAGTTTTCCTCGCATGATTTCTTGCATGCAGGCACGGAGACTCATTTCCAAGGGGTGTCAGGCTTTCTTGGCCAGCATCATTTCAACACCCGATGTGCCCACTCCTCCTATATCTGATGTACCAGTAGTCAGGGATTTTCCTGACGTCTTTCCAAATGATGTCACAGGCCTTCCACTAGAGAGAGAGGTGGAGTTTGCGATTGACCTCATGCCAGGAACAGTGCCAATCTCCAAGGCGCCGTACCGATTAGCTCCAGATGAGATGTTGGAACTCAAACAGCAGATTCAGGAGCTTCTTGACAAGGAATTCATTCGCCCTAATTTCTTTCCATGGGGCGCACCAGTACTCTTCGTAAAGATAAAAGATGGGAGCATGAGGCTGTGTATCGATTACCGAGAACTAAACAAGGTAACGATCAAGAATAAATACCCACTTCCAAGGATCGAGGAATTGTTTGATCAGTTGCAGGGAGCTACAGTTTTATCTAATATAGATCTTCGATCAGGGTATCATCAACTGAAGGTGAAAGATGCAGATGTTCATAAGACAGCCTTCAGAACCAGGTATGGGCATTACGAATTCTTAGTGATGGCATTTGGACAGACGAATGCTCCAGCTATTTTCATGGACCTCATGAACCGAGTATTTCAGCCTTACCTTGATCAGTTTGTCATAGTATTCATTGACGATATTCTTATTTACTCGAAGAGCCATGAGGAGTACAGTCAGCACTTGAGAACAATTTTACAGCTCTTGCAGAGTCGCAAGTTATTTGCGATGTTCAATAAGTGTGAATTCTGGTTGGAGAAGGTAGCATTTTTGGTCACATAGTGTCTAGCAGTGGTATCGAGGTGGATCCAGCAAAGGTGACAACCGTTAAGGAATAGGTTGAGCCGAAGAACGCTTTGGAGATCCGTAGTTTTCTGGGTTTAGCAGGTTACTACCGTAAGTTTATTCAGGGGTTTTCGTCGATAGCAGTGCCGCTCACTTCACTGACCAAGAAGAATGCTAAGTTCATGTGGAGTGGCGAGTGCCAGAAGAGCTTCGATACTTTGAAACAAGCTCTTACTTCAGCGTCGGTGTTAGCCATGCCATCAGGGCAAGGAGATTTTGTGTTATACACCGATGTATCTAAGCTCGGGTTAGGCGCAGTGTTGATGCAGCATGGTCGGGTTATAGCTTATGCTTCCAGGCCGTTGAAAGTGCACGAGAAGAATTACCCGATTCATGATCTAGAATTACCCGCCGTTGTCTTTGCATTGAAGATATGGAGACACTACTTGTACGGCGAGAAATGTCAGATATTTAATGATCACAAGAGTCTCAAGTATTTCTTCACGCAGAAAAAATTAAATATGAGGCAGAGACGGTGGTTAGAATTGGTGAAAGACTACGACTGCGAAATTAGCTATCATCCGGGAAAGGCTAATGTTGTCACAGATGCTTTGAGCAGAAAAGTGGCAGTTTTAGCACAGTTGTCAGTGCAGAGACCGCTTTAGTCTGAGATTCAGAGGTTTGGCCTAGAGGTTTATCGTAAGGACAGAGCTCCGAGGCTGTCTAATCTGACAGTCCAATCTTCTTTGCTAGACCGAATCAGGGCAGTGCAGTCTTCAGATGAACAACTACAGAAATGGAGACTGAAGGATGAAGCTAAGGGCAGTTTACTCTACACAGTGTTAGATGGTATTGTGAGATTCAGAGATAGAATGTAAGTGCCTAGCGTTGATTCCATTAGGGAGGACATTCTGTCGGAGGCACATGCATCTCTGTATTCCATCCATCCCGGGGGTACCAAGATGTACAAGGACTTGTAGATCTTGTACTGGTGGTCAGGTATGAAGAGAGACATCTGTCGGTTTGTGTCTGAATGTCTCACTTGTCAGCAGGTGAAGGCAGAGCATCAGAGGCCAGCAGGGATGCTTACGCCTCTCCCTATTCGCGAGTGGAAATGAGAGAATATTACCATGGACTTCGTCGTTGGTTTGCCGAGGTCAGTCAGAGGATCCAATGCTATTTGGGTCATAGTGGATCGACTCACTAAATCAGTGCACTTCTTGCCAGTGAAGACGACTTTCTCCATGACGCAATATGCCGAGCTTTATATCAGGGAGATAGTCCGATTGCACGAAATCTCAGTTTCTATTGTATCTTACAGGGACCAGAAATTCACATCGTCCTTTTGGAAGAGCTTACATGTAGCCATGGGGACAAAGTTACTATTCAGTACAGCTTGTCACCCGCAGACAGATGGCCAGTCTGAGTGTGTGATCCAGATATTGGAGGATTTATTGCGAGACTATATGATCGATTTCCAGGGGACGTGGGAATCTAAGCTACCTCTAGTTGAGTTCACATACAACAACAGTTTCCAATCATCTATAAGTATGGCTCCCTACGAGGCATTGTATGGAAGGAATTGCAGATCGCCGATTCATTGGGATGAAGTCGGTGAAAGAGCAGAACTTGGTCCAGAGATTGTTCAGCAGACTGCAGATGTGGTGGTCAAGAGGAGAGACAGAATGAAGACCGCCCAGAGACGCGAATAGAGCTATGCTGGCAAGAAGAGGAGAGATCTCGAGTTTGCCGTAGGAGATCACGTTTTTGTAAAAATAGCACCTATGAAGGGTGGTATGAGATTTGGGAAAAGAGGCAAGCTGAGTCCGAGGTTTATTGGGCCGTTTGAGATTCTTGACATATTTGGGACACTAGCTTATCGTGTTGACCTTCCGCCGAATCTGGCCTGGGTACGCAATGTGTTCCACGTCTTGATGTTGAGGAAGTACCTAGCTAATCCTTCGAATATTCTGAGTTATGAGCCATTGCGGCTTACTCCAGACCTGTCTTATGAGGAAAGACCTGTCCAAATCCTAAATAGACAGGAGCGTAGACTTCGGAATAAGGTGACCAAGGTGGTCAAAGTCCGGTGGCTGAACCAATCAGTGGAAGAGGCCTCTTGGGAGTCCGAGGCAGATATGAGAATTCACTACCTGGAGTTGTTCGGTAAGATTTAATTTCGAGGACGAAATTTATATAAGTGGGGGAGGAACTGTAGTGCCCAAAATCAGTATGCGTAAATTCCGTGCATTAATTTAATAGTTAAATCATTATTTAAATTTAAAAGTTATTTTAATGATGCATTATTTATTCAAATTGCATTATTTTAAATTATTCATGTTTATGTGATGCACGTTAAAATATTATTCGAGTTCCATGTTTTAGGCGATTATTCGATGCGGGAGCGAGGAGAAGAGACCGACGACGATTTTGGCAATTTTAAAAGATGGTATTTTATTTTAAGTTAAGGATGGGGCATTTTAACTAATTTATTAAGTTTTTAGCATTTTAAAGCCTAATTTAATTATTAGGTGAATTTTAGAATTTTAAAACTTTTAAAAGTCTAGCACATGTACATTTTTATTTTAATTAGAGATTTTGTTAAAGTTAAGGGAGAGTTACTATTTTAAATTAGTTGCTAATTAATAATTTAGCAAATTTTATTCCCCTAACTTAACTAATCACATGCACACACACCTCTACACACACACACCACACGTAAAACACACACCCACAACTCTTTGCACCCTATTTCAGATTTTTTAGAGCAAGAAAAACCTAGGGTTCTTTTCTAGAGAGCAGCCGCCCCTTGCCTTTCTATTTTTCAGCAAATTTTCGTTGGTTTTATTGCAAGGAAATCGCGCCACGTTCGTCTCGGATCGTCTCTTGCATTTTTCCCGCGTCGGTATCGTCCTTTCGTTATTTTAATTATCAAAAGGCGCGTATATTATTTCGTTTATGCATCGATCTCGTCATATTATGCGTTGTGTTATTTATTATGCATAAAACTACATGTGTGATGTGTAAAGTTTGAGCAGAAATTGTTTAGATCGCATTTTGAGCGTTTTTGGATCTAAAAATCACGTTATTGCTGGTCTTTTAAAAATGCGATTTTTCGTCGTGATTTTGAGAAAACTTTCAACATAAAAATTGTATAACTTTTTCATACCTTCGATTTTATATAATTCAAAATATTTGGACAAAAATTGAGTGAGTTATGACCGTTTTCGCGGAACTGCTCAAACTGCGTTGTCTAAAAATATATGCGATTGATGTGTTCTTGAAGTTTTATTGTTGCATGCTTCGTTGGGGATCGACGGGTGATCGCTGCTGCGTATAGGTATATTGTTAATGATGTTGGGATGGTTATTGATGTTTCGTTTCGTGTCGTTAGGCACTATGGAGAACGAGTAGTCATAAAAACCATTTTGGTGTCAAAATTTGGGTTCACGAGTTTATTGCGTTGCGTGTGGTGCGTCGTTTCGTTGGGAATGTTTCGGATGTTTTGTGGAGTCGAGTTAGTGCCATGGTGTCCTAAGATGAGTCTCGAGGCGTTGTTCATTGTCTGTGTAATCGAAGTTGGAGAAAATAAGCTTCTAAGTCGCGGGTCCAGTGCACTCGGCGCCCAAGCGGTAATATAGTACCGCCCGAGCGCCACTCCTTCTGTCCGAGGGTAGCGTCCAATATACCTGGCACTCGAGCGGTAATATATTACCGTCCGAGCGCGGCTCCATCTGTAGGAAATGTTTGGTTTTCACTTAGTTGTAGGTTCAAATAGTGAGTTCATATCTTTTATTGTTGGGAAATGTTCACAAGTCATTTTAGAGTTTGTTTCAGGTTTGATGTCATGGTTAGTATGATTAAACGAGGTCAAGTCCCGAGCGATCTTGAATGTCATAAGCTATTTAATTGATTTCGGTTGTGAGCACGAATACCTAAGTCTAAGTTATGCAAGTTAAGTGTTGAAATTCATGTTAGTATGTTGCAGTAGCGGCCCCAAACGAGATCCAACGAATTCCACAACGCCAAGTAAGTATGTTTGACGTGAAAAAAAAAATACTTTTAAGTTTTGGAGGTATGTTAAATGTCTTGTGACCAATTATGTATGAGATTGGAAAGCGGTAAAGCATGACCAGGGACCAATCCACCCCGTTAAAGCATGAATGGGTTTAGATCAGGATTGGAAAGTGTTAAAGCATGAACGGGAACCAATCCACCCGTTAAAGCATGAACGGGGATCTCATGTATGTGGCAGTGGATTTTTCCCTGTCAGCCCAGTACTTTGGTTTAGTCTGATTAGGCATATTTATGTATGGGTTACTTGCTTTGAAACATGCCTCTACGCAAAATGATGAAGTTTATGTATGTTCAAGTATGTACAAGTATGCAAGCATATTTAAGAAAAGTTTTATGTTGATGGCACGTCTATGTATGTATGTACGTATGTTCAAGCTTTTGATATGCAAGTTCAAGTTTCAATATGTACATCATATTTTAAAGTTGGTTGTGATTTTTATTATGTAATACTTGTTATCTCTAGTTTATACGTGTTGAGTCTTTAGACTCACTAGACTTGATCGATGCAGGTAAGGATGATTTTGAGGAGACTAGGGGTGGGGACCAAGGAGCAGGCTTGGACTGAACAGGAGGCTAGACCCGAGGACCGCCCAGTTATGTTCAAAATACTCTGATTTATTTTATGGGTTACGAGATTTTAATCAGATACTTTTGGCAAACTTTATTTTTAGATCTTTTGTTGCAAGCACTTTTGAGACGTACAGTTTATTTTATAGAATTTTGAAGGTTCAAGACTTGTTTAAGAAAATTTTTAATTTTTTCGAAAATTTTAAATTAGTTAAAAGTACGGTACGTTACAAATTTAAATATTAAATTCAAATGTTGAATTTATAAGGATTTAAATTAAATATAATGTGTATATGTATAATGGACTTGTAGGAGTACAAGACCAACATACATATTATAAAGGTTCTTAATCCGACTTTAAAAGATTAATTAATTAATTAAACTAGCTGGACTTGAATAATTAATTGATTAAGCTCATTAAGTGTTTAATTCAATTAATGAGTCCTAAGCTTATATATATGTGTATTAGGCTTAGGCTTAAATACAATTCATTCACAATTTTTCGAAAAACCCTAGCCTCCACGCTCATTGTGATTTTCGAAATTCCTCCAACTTTTCCTCTCAAAATTTCGGCCTCCATCAGAGTTTGTTTAGTTGAGCCGTCTCTCATTTTAATTAATCTCTACGCAAAATTTCTTTCAAATATTCTAGTGATATTTGGAAGAGGAACAAATGATCTAGTCGTGAACTTGATAGGAGGATTAAAGAAAGGAGATTTGAAGAAATTTCATAAGGAATTCATCAAAAGCTATCTCCGCTAACCTCGGAATAGTTGGAGCCGTGTGAATCGTTAATCAAAGGTATAAAATTTCAACACTCTATGACTGTTTGATTAAAAATCATACGAGTGTCCAAATATATCTTGAATGTTAAGATATAAAATTTTTAAAACTCGCGCTACATTTGGGCACTAGAAAACCAAGATCCCAACAATTGGCGCCCTCAAACTTGGAAAAATGTCGAGATTTGATGCTCGTTGCTCCAACGACAGTTGGCTTGAATTGATACTGCAAAAATATAATAAAAACATATAGATCATGCAAGAATGAAATACAATAAATAGATTAAAAAAAATTAACTAAAAAATAGTTACAAAAGCTAAAATTTGTCAATTTCGGTCCTAGACAGCGGCTCCAAAAACTTGATTGGATGTTCTATCAATATAATTTATAACAATTAAGTATCACCAAGATGCTCGATATTATCGCGAGTGCACTGTTTTAATATTGCATAACAAGTATGACTAATGTCTCACAGAGATTGATATATTACAAATTTATGTCAAACTCATTTTTTTAGTTAACTAAAATGATTAGTGAATAAATTAAACTAAAAATTAAATAAAAAGGTGAAACAAACACGATATGCAAGAATTCCGTATTTTATAAATATACTCTGTCGAGTTATATTTAACTAATTCAACAATATGCAGTAAGAAATGTTCTTGTGTTATTTAACAATTACAAACGCATTAACGAACTGTGAAATCATTTAGCTTTTGATTTTTAGCATATGCCTATTACAAGTTGTAAATCCATGGATTATATTACTCTATCATGTTATAAAATATTCTCTCGGTCTCAGTTATAATATATGAATCAATTCGAAGTTGATCATGATTTGAAGATGCGATAAACACATTAACATGATCAAGTATGCCTAAAAACAACATTGAAGAATTAAATCCAATCAAAACATAATTTTCTAGGGGTAGGATCCATTCAATCCCAACAAAAAGAAAATAAGAAAATTAGAAAAGAGAAAAACAAGTGTTTTCCCTCTTGATTTCTTCACATCTCGTCCCTTCCCTCACGTTCAAACTCCCAGTGATGGCTAATGATTATGGTGGATCTCTCTCTCTGAAAGCTGGGTTTTTCGCCTTTTAAATTCGCAAAGAGTCCAGCTTTGTGTTCTTCCCTTTGTCAAATATTAACACATATTCTTTTCTTTTTTTGTTGTACATGTCGTGCTTGAGCGGTAAAAGATATCTGCCAGGGCGTTCAACACAAGAAGTTTTTTTTGCTTCTCAAAATTGACCTTCTGGAACTCCAACTCCGCCTCTTTTCTTATAAAGCGACATATTCATATTGAGTAGTGGCTATAATGCATAAATGATTAAATAAAAGAGAAAATTGACTCAACATTGTCATGCCCGAAACTCAGGGTTGACATCGACGTTATTTAACAATCACACAATCGAAACAACAAGCCTTTGTAGCACAGTGTAAATCGAAACCAGTTTATATATCATAATCTCAAATGAAATAACAATTGTCTTTACAATACCGAAATCCGAGAAATAACATTGTTTAAATGCAGAAACGTAAAACTAAATAACATAATAACTTTAAGCTTAATCTAAATTCTCGAACGTTTACCATCCCCAGAACTGTTTGGACTCTTCCTCCTCGAGTTCTTCTTCGAGCTTATCTGGGAAGGGTTGTAAGGGGGGTGAGTATTTGAGAATACTCAGCAAGTGGGGGTATATCGAGCACAATAAAACAACATGCATAAATTTCAAAAAAACATGACTTGCGTTCATAATTCATAACACATGCATAACTTTTACCAAGCACTGAGATTTATCTAATTTCTATGGTTTACTGACGCCAGTCCCTAATTTTTACTCCTCTAAGTGGGCGAGGCCGTATAGCGGTTATGTCCCCCACCGCGTAAGGGTACGTCATGGTTGGGATTCCCACCCATATACAGTCGACTCCTCACAGTGCTTTAAAAACCATATGACAATACAAGAAAGAGAAGAAGAAGAATTGTACTCGACTATTTTTTTTTCAAAACCGAAGATCACATATGCATAAACCGAAATTTTAAATTTTAAAAACAGCCCACTTAGAGTATTTTTAAATTGCTAAAAACGTGGATACTTGGCTTCGGGAATTGGATCGCTTCTCTCTTTCTCGGACGGCGCTTCGGCTTCGATTTTTAGGCTAAATTTGGGACGATTTTCGGGCAGAGTTTCGGCTAGGGAGTTGCTGAAAATTTCGGACCTTTCAGCTCTAAGTTTTCGAAAATTTGGGTGAGTTGTGGAGTGAGGGTGATGGCCTATTTATAGGTGAGGAGAGGAGGTTTAATGTGGTAGTCAACTCCTACCCATAAGGCATCGAAATCACCCGATTCTCTTCCCATATTTTCACTAAATCTCACCCTTACATTGACTCCAATAGTTCCCTAATCCAGCAGCCTTGCTTGGGCTCGAAATTTAGGTGCAAAGTGGGGAGGATTTGCTGAATCTTGGGTCAAACCTTATTGATTCATTGTGCATGATTTGTTGATTTGTTTCCATTTACTAGAATTCCCAATTCATGCATGGATAAGTTCTTGTATAAGCATGCCATTAGATCCCGAATGTCGAAATTTATGGCCTCATTATTCATGTAATGATTTACTTTCCTTACTTCCTTGGCTTGCACAAATCTTCCATGATCTTGTAATATTTCCCATCACATTTCAAGATTTGCATGCACAAGTGTAGATATGATTGACTTGATAATAAAGATCTCCAATCTAAAAAATTTCCAATATCTATATCTCATTATAGTACAAGGATTCAATATCCCAATTTCCTTGCAAATATTTAATTACATGGTGACAAGAATCCGGTTCTTACAAACATGAGATGAAATATGAAAAATGGACAGAAATTACGTATTTAGACACGTAAAATCTACACCTATTAGATACCATAAGTATTCTTATTGTTCAACATTATTTTTATAATTATTTATTTTCTATTTAAAATTTTTAAAATATATATATAGAGAAAAAGATTTCAAAGAAGCCTAAACAAAAAATAAAAAATGAAAATCGTGTAATAACAAGCCACGTAGTACATCAAAATAGCCAAAAGTCAGTCTATTACATAAATCAATAATCTTCTTTACAATGTGATATAAGACGAAATGCGGAAGCGTAACTACAATAATATAACTAAGAGATAATGATAAGACTGGTCTTGAATTGGATTGACTTCATCACCATCCCCAAAAGTATTCTTGTTCTTTATCTTCGATTTGTTCCTCGTTCTTATCTGGGGTGGGAATGTAAGGGGTGAGTATTTGATAAATACTGAGTAAATGCGGGTCGATCGTGCATAACAAATATCAAGGTTATAATTATACAGATAAATTATCTTAATCTCAATAATAAGAATGTTGGACCGAATACGAACAAAATACAAACATACAACTGAAAATCATCTCTTTTTCATGGTTTACTGATCAGTTCCCTATATGTTACTCCTCTAAGAGGCGAGGCCAAAAGAACTGTTATTATATCCCACCGCATCTGGGCCTTAAACAAAACATATCAAATATCGGAATATCCTTGCCATTTCTAATTCGAATCATTACAGTGCATTTTAAAATTTTCAAACATGCTTTCAATATTATAACTAATATCAACAACAAATTGTTCAAGGATTTTCATAACAAATAAAAACGAATATATTATACCGATCGAATTTCAAGAACATTCATAATTTATTTTTCAGCAAATGTGGACACACTTACGAAGAACAAGTATGTCAATATATTTATCAAATAGTACACTTATGAAATGAAAGTGCACATAAAAGTATGGCAAAAACGCACTTACTTGAAAGATTGTTCCAAAAATCTTGGTTTGAACAAGTTGGAGCTTGACACTAAAAATCAGTCACCTTGCAAAAATGTTTTCGCCTAATTGAACTGTCGGATCGATCTGAATTTTGGATATGTTGCTCAAAACACGTGTAGGTGTATTCTGAACGGTGGAGATCGGATTTGGACGNGTTTTATTTTAAGTTAAACGAAAGCTAGCATTTTTAATTAATTGTTAATGACTTGATTAAGCCAAAATTATCTCCTAATTTCTATCAAACAAACGCGCACACACTTTTACACACACACACCACACGAGCAAAAACACACACTTCTCTACACTCTATTTAAGATTTTTTTTAAAAAAAAAAAATTTAGGGTTCTTCCACTTTAGAGCAGCCACCCCTTCCTCTGAATCTTTCCAGCGAAATTTTGTTGATTTTATTGCAAGAAAACCATTCCACAAGCGTCCCGGATCCACCTCGCATCTTTCTCCGCTTCGGTACGTCGTATCGTGAGTTTTTCACATCAAAGGCACGTATATTCTATTTCTTTCTGCATCGATCATGTCATAGTACGTGTTGCGTTGTTTTATGCGTAACAATCCATGTATGATGTGCAAGGTTTGGGCAGAAACATGTTGGATCGATTTTGAAACGTTTTTAGATCTAAATTTTCGAAATTTACTGTTCTTTTGAAAACTTCGATTTTTTGGGTCATGATTCTGTGAAAACTTTCAACATATAAAACGTAGAAATTTTTGATACCTTTGATTTTACAGTAAATTCGAATTATTTGGATAAAAATTGAGTGAGTTATGGTGTTTTTCGTGGGACTGCTCAAACTGTATTTTTTAGAAAAATTATGTACTGATGCGTTCTTGAAGTTTTATTGTTGCGGGCTTCGTTGGGGATAGACGGATGATCATTGCTGCGTATAGGTATGCTTAGTATGATGTTGGGTTGGTATTTGGATTACCAGTTAGTGTCGATAGGCGCTTGAATTCATGAGAAGTAATAGGAAGCGATTTGGTGCAAATTGCCGTGTTTTTGAATTGTATGTGTCGTAGGGTGGACGTTGTTGCTCTGGGTTTTTTGTACGAGTTTGGTTCAATGTTAGGGTATGCTAGGATGGGTCTCGGGGTGTCGGTTCATGGTCTGTAAATCGAGTCAAGAATGATAAGCATCACAAGTATTGAATTTTCGTGGGTTACAAGTCGCGCAGGTACACGGACCCAGACATGGACCCTGGCACGGGGTCCGTGCCTTCGTTTTTTTCTTGGTGTCATTTTTGCGAGCCAACACGGACCCCTACACGGACCAGGGCACGGGGTCCGTGCCATTGTTTTCTTCGATGTACCATTTTCCAGTGCCTACACGGACCTTTAGACGGACCCTAGCACAGGGTCTGTGTCCTTCCTTCTTTTCGGTAGGTCTTGTAGCAAACCTACACGGACCCGTAGCCGGACCTGGGCACGGGGTCCGTGTACCACCTGTTTTGGGAAAAATGTATTGTGTACTTGGGAGTTTCATGTCATGGTTTAGTACGATTATTTAAATGAGGTCAAATCTCGAGTGTTTTAGAAGGTCTTAAGTTATTTATTGAATTGGGTGGTGAACACGTATACCTACGTCTAAGTTATGCAAGTTAAGTATGTAAACTCATGTTACTATATTGTAGCAGCGGCCCCAAGCGAGATCCAACAAATCCCTCAACGCCAAGTAAGTATGTTCGACGTGCAAAAGAAAATATTTAAAGTTTTTGAGGTATGTTAAATGTCTTGTGACCAAATTATGAACGGGTTTGGAAGTCGAAGAACGTGTCCAAGGACCTCTCCAACTATGATTGGGTTTGGAAGTCGGTGAACGTGGCTGAGGACCTCTCCACCTCGTTAAAGCATGAACGAGTTTAGATCAGGATTGGAAAGCGTTAAAGCATGAACGGGGACCAATCCACCCGTTAAAGCATGAACGGAGATCTCATATATGTGGCATTGAATTCGTCCATGTCAGTCCTGTACTGTGGTTTAGTCTGATCAGGCGATTATGTTATGGGTCACTTGCTTTGAAACATGCGTCTACGCAAAATTTTGTTATGTATGCTCATGTATGTATGAAGCAATCATGTTTATGAAAGGTTCTACTTTGATGGCACGTCTATGTATGTATGTACGTTCAAGTTTTGATGTATGTTCAGTTTCAGTATGTACGCCCTATTTTAAAGTTCCTTGTGGTTTTATTATGTATTATTCGTTACTTCCAGTTTATACGTGTTGAGTCTTTAGACTCACTAGACTTGATCGATGCAGGTGAGGATGATTTCGAGGAGACTAGGGGTGGTGATCATGGAGCAGGCTTGGACTGAGCGGGAGGCAAAACCCGAGGACCGCCATGTTTTGAAGTTTTAATGATATTTGAAATGTTGAAAATACTCTGGATTTTTATGTTATGATTTTGAGGTTCAAGCAAATACTTTTGGCAGACATTGTGTTGAGACGTACAATTTATTTTACCAAACTTTGAATGTTCATTAATTAATCAAGAAAATTTTTAATTCTTTCACAAATTTTAAGTCGTAAAATACGGTACGTTACAGCTGGTATCAGAGCGGTGTTCTTGTAAGGGGATACGCCTACTGCCGGTTGCGAGAAGCTCTCTCGGGCGCACCTCGAGTTTGTAAGTTTTAAAGTTTTAAAATTCTTTTGTGTAGTAAGCATCAAGTTATGATTTCAGCACGTGCATGATAAGTTTGATTTACGTGCATCTTAAGATATTGATATATGTACATGCATGTTGGGTTTACGCGTTGGGTAAACATTGGAACAGTATGCCTCCTACACCTATATTGTGCGTGGAGCAGGCGATGAGGTTAAAGAGCCTCAGGATGGGGAGAGTGCAACTCCTCCTCGTCCACCGCCAGATATGCAGGCTCAGATGCTTGCAGGCATGACCCAGTTCTTCGCACAGTTTGCGGAGAACAATGTTGTAGTGGATATAGGGGCGAGGCCCAGACCAGAGGCAGTGTATGAACGGTTCAGAAGGATGGACCTAAAGGATTTTTTGAGGACTACGGACCCGATAGCTGAAGGATGGATTAAGTCCATCGAGGTGATCTTTTTATTTATGGGGCTGCAGGATGCAGACAGGGTCAGGTATGCCACATTCCTACTGACAGGGGACGCCAAATTGTGGTGGGAGAGCACATTAGTGTCAGTAAATCTGCGAACGCTGACTTGGGATGGTTTCAAAGAGGTTTTCTACTCTAAGTACTTCACTGATGAAGTACGCTCCCGCCTGACTAAGGAGTTCATGACACTGCGACAGGGAGACAGAAGTGTTGCAGAGTTTGTCAGGAAGTTTGAGAGGGGTGTCACTTCGTGCCCCTAATTGCAAACGATGCCTGGGAGAAGCTGAGGCATTTTATTGATGGGTTACGGCCAATCTTGTGTCGTAACGTGAGGGTTGTTGGTCCTACGACTTATGCAGTTTCCATGTCGAGAGCCTTAGCGGCAGGGCAGGACCAAAGGAACATTGAGGTCGATAGGCAGGGAAAGAGGCCCTATCAGGCACCTTGTCTTGAGGAATCTTTGTAAGTCATTAAGAAACTAAGGATTAAGTGGATATCAGTACTGGAATTAGGTTATCTAAGGCTACTTGGGTTGTGTAAGTTTTAATTTCAAGTTTATGAAATAGATGTTCATACGGGGATATTGGGTGAAATAAAAACAAAAGGGAATTATTTGTATTCAACATAGGTTACCAATGGTCGGATATTAAGATTTTTATCGAGTAAGAGAATCTAAAATCTTTATATGAGGATTCTTGAATTCTATGAGTTATAAGTGAAGGTGATTTATTAGAGTTAGTCCATCTTTAAGAGGGGAAAACTTATAAAGTTTTATACGTTAGAATGAATTAAGTATTAAGGATACGTCAAAGTGTGACATTTGTTCCAATGAGGAAGGTCCAAATATCTTAGGCCTTAACTATAATGTAATTGGGGAGGAAATAGTTAAACATGTGTTTGATGCTAGGAAGGTTTTATTATTTAAGAAGAAGATTAATATTGTATATTTTGGGGTTTTATGGATTAATGTTACTCGAAATTTAAGATTAGCAACAATTATATATTTGGTGTAATTGTAAATAGCTAAGTTACGTAAGTTTGGTGTCATAAAGTAAAGATTCGATTCAAGGATCGTAGGTCAATATTATTATGGGGTTAAGACAAGGTTTAAATTTTGAGTATAGTACCAAGGATAGAAGTTGATCAGTAACTTTTGGTGCTAAGATTTCTTAGGTTGAACTGCATAAATACTAATGCAATAGATCGATGAACATTACGGGTATAGTATAAGGAAAGTAAGATACGATAAGTTTGAACCTCCATTTCTAATATTGGGAATTGTGAGAAAAGTCAGAATTCGAGGTCATATTAAAGTAAAACTAAGACAGCCTTCAGAACCAAATATGGGCATTACAAGTTCTTAGTGATTCTGTTTGGACTGACAAATGCTCCAGCGATTTTATGGACATCATGAACCGAGTATTTCAGCCTTACCTAGATCAGTTCGGCATAGTGTTCATTGAAGACATCCTTATCTACTCGAAGAGCCATGATGAGTACAGTCAGCACTTGGGTATAGTTTTGCAGGTCTTGCAGAGTCGGAAGTTGTTTGCAAGATTTAGTAAGTGTGAATTTTGGTTGGAGAAGGTAACATTTTTTGTTCATATAATATCTAGCAGTGGCATTGAGGTGGATCCAGCTAAGGTAGCAGCAATTAAGGAATGGGTTGAACCGAATAATGCGTCAGAGATCCGCAGTTTCCTAAGCCTAGCAGACTACTACAGAAAATTTATTCAGGGATTTTCTTGGATTGTATAGCCACTCACTTCACAGACCAAGAAGAATGCTAAATTCGTATAGAGTGATGAATGTCAGAAGAGGTTTGATACTTTGAAGCAAGCTCTCATTTCAGCGCCAGTGTTAGCCATGCCAGTAGGGCAAGGCAATTTTGTACTATACACCGATGCTTCTAAACTCAGATTAGGCGCAATTTTGATGCAGCATGGTCGGGTCATAGCTTATGCCTCCAGACACTTGAAAGTGCGTCAGAAGAACTACCCGACTCATGATCTTGAGTTAGTTGCCGTTGTCTTTGCGTTGAAGATATGGAGACATTACTTGTACGGCGAGAAAGGCCAGATATTTACTGATCACAAAAGTCTCAAGTATTTCTTCACGCAGAAAGAGCTGAATATGAGATAGAGACGGTTGTTAGAGTTAATGAAAGACTACGAGTGTGAAATTAGCTCCCATCCGGGGAAAGCTAATGTTGTGGCAGATGTCTTGAGCCGAAAGGTTGCAGTCGTAGCACAGTTGTCAGTGCAGAGATCTCTTCTGTCAGAGATTCAGAAATTTGGGTTAGAGATTTATCCTAAGGGCAGAGCTCCTAAGTTGTCTAATCTGACAGTCTAGCCTTCTTTGCTAGCCCTAATCCGTAAAGGTCAGCCTTTGGATGAGCAGTTACGAAAATGGAAACTGAAGGACGAGGCCAAGGGCAGTGTACTCTACACAGTGTCCGATGGTATTGTGAGATACAGAGGGAGAATGTGGGTGCCTAGTGTTGATTCGATCAGAGAGGATATTCTGACAGAGGCACATGCATCTCCGCATTCCATTCATACTGGAGGTACCAAGATGTACAAGGATCTACAGACTTTGTATTGGTGGCCAGAGATGAAGCGAGACATCCGCCGATTTGTGTCTGAATGTCTCACTTGTCAGCAGGTGAAGGCAGAACATCAGAGGCCAGCAGGAATGCTTAAGCCACTCCCTATCCTGGAGTGGAAATG
Source organism: Primulina huaijiensis (assembly GCF_012295235.1). Lineage (NCBI taxonomy): Eukaryota > Viridiplantae > Streptophyta > Magnoliopsida > Lamiales > Gesneriaceae > Primulina > Primulina huaijiensis. The sequence continues at coordinate 19,558,218 of NC_133309.1, read as the reverse complement.
GGAGAATATCACCATGAACTTCGTCATTGGGTTGCAAAATTCAGTCAGAGAATTCAATGCTATTTGGGTTATAGTGGATCGACTCACTAAGTCAGCGCACGTCCTGCCAGTGAAGACGACTTTCTTCATGATGCAGTATGCGGAGCTTTATATCAAGTAAATAGTCCGGTTGCACGGAATCCCAGTTTTTATTGTGTTCGACAGGGACCCGAGGTTTACATCGTCCTTCTGGAAGAGCCTACATGCAGCCATGGGGACGAAGCTGCAATTCAGTACAGTTTTCACCCGTAGACAGATGGCCAGTCTGAGCGTGTGATCCAGATATTAGAGGATTTGTTGAGAGCCTGTATGATCGATTTCCAGGGGACCTGGGAATCGAAGCTACCTCTAGTGGAGTTCACCTACAACAACAGTTTTCAAGCATCTATAGGTATGGCTCCCTATGAGGCATTGTATGGAAGGAAGTGCAGATCACCGATTCATTGGGATGAAGTCAGTGAAAGAGCAGAACTTGGTACAGAGATTGTTCAGCAGACTGCATATGTTGTGGTCAGAATACGAGACAGAATGAAAACCGCCCAGAGCCGTCAAAAGAGCTATGCTGATAAGAGGAGGAGAGATCTCGAGTTTGCCGTAGGAGATCATGTTTTTGTAAAGATAGCACCTATGAAGGGTGTTATGAGATTTGGAAAATGAGGCAAGCTCAGCCCGATGTTTATAGGACCGTTTGAGATTCTTGACAGAGTTGGGACACTAGCGTATCGTGTTGCCCTTCCGCCGAATCTGGCCGGGGTACACAATGTGTTCCACGTCTCAATGCTGAGGAAATACCTAGCTAATCCTTCGCATGTTCTGAGCTACGAGCCATTGCATCTTGCTCCAGATCTTCCATATGAGGAGAGACCTGTCCAAATCTTAGACATACAGGAGCATACACTTCGGAACAAGGTGACCAAGCTGGTCAAGATCCGGTGGCTAAATCAATCAGTAGAGGAACCCACTTGGCAGACTGAAGCGGATAAGAGAATTCGCTACCCGGAGTTGTTTGGTAAGATTTAATTTTGAGGACAAAATTTATGTAAGTGGGGGAGGAATTGTAGAGCCCAAAATCAGTACACGTAAAACCCATGAATTATTTAATTGTCAAATCATTTATTTAATTCTAAAATGATTTTAGTGATGCATGTTCTATGAAAATGCATTATTTTAAATTATTTATATTTATGTGATGCACGTTAAAATATTTTCTCGAGTTTCATGCTTCAGGCGATTATTCGATGCGGGATCGAGGAGAAGAGACCAGGGACGATTTTTGGTAAATTTTAAAAAATGGTAATTTATTTTAAGCTAGGATTGGGGCATTTTTAAATGATTTATAACTTTTTAGCATTTTTAAAATCTAATTGATTTATTTAGTAATTTTAAGATTTTAAAACTTTTAAAGTCTAGCACATGTACATTTTTACATTTTTTTATTATTAAGGGTTTTATTTTAAGTTAAAGGAAAGCTAGCATTTTTAATTATTTGTTAATGATTTGATTAAGCCAAAATTATCTCCTAATTTCTATCAAACAAACGCACACACACTTTTACACACACACCACACGACCAAAAACACACACATATCTCTACACTCTATTTAAGATTTTTAAAAAAGAGAAAACATAGGGTTCTTCCACTCTAGAGCAGCCGCCCCTTCCTCTGAATCTTTCGAGCAAAATTTTGTTGATTTTATTGCAAGAAAATCGTTCCACAAGCGTCCGGGACCCACCTCGCATCTTTCTCCGCTTCGGTACGTCGTATCGTGAGTTTTTCACATCAAAGGCACGTATATTCTATTTCTTTCTGCGTCGATCATGTCATAGTACGTGTTGCGTTGTTTTATGCGTAAAAATCCATGTATAATGTGCAATGTTTGGGCAGAAACATGTTGGATCGATTTTGAAACGTTTTTAGATCTAAATTTTCAAAATTTACTGTTCTTTTGAAAACTGCGATTATTCGGTCGTGATTCTGTGAAAACTTTCAACATATAAAACGTATAACTTTTTGATATCTTTGATTTTACAGTAAATTTGAATTATTTGGATAACAATTGAGTGAGTTATGGTGTTTTTCGTGGGACTGCTCAAACTGCATTTTTTAGAAAAATTATGTATTGATGCGTTCTTGAAGTTTTATTTTTGCAGGCTTCGTTGGAGATCGACAGGTGATCGTTGCTGCGTATAGGTATGCTTAGTATGATGTTGGGTTGGTATTTGGATTACCGGTTAGTGTCGATAGGCGCTTGATTTCATGAGAAGTCATAGGTAGCGATTTGGTGCCAATTGCCGTGTTTTTGAATTGTATGGGTCGTAGGGTGGACGTTGTTGCTCTGAGGTGTTTGTACGAGTTTGGTTCAATGTTAGGGTATGCTAGCATGGGTCTTGGGGTGACGGTTCATGGTCCGTAAATCGAGTCTAGAATGATAAGCATCGCAAGTATTGAATTTTCGTGGCTTACAAGTCGCGCAGGTACACGGACACGAACACGGACCCTGGCACGGGGTCCGTGCCTTCGTTTTCTTCTGGGTGTCATTTTTGCGAGCCAACACGGACCCCCACATGGACCAGGGCACAGGGTCCGTGCCTTTGTTTTCTTCGAATTATTATTTTCCAGTGCCTACACGGACCTCTAGACGAACCCTAGCACGGGGTCCGTGTCCTTCCTTCTTTTCGGTAGGTCTTGTAGCGAACCTACACGAACCCGTAGCCGGACCTAGGCACGGGGTCAGTGTACCACCTGTTTTGGGAAAAATGTATTGTGTTCTTGGGATTTTCACGTCATTGTTTAGTAAGATTATTTAAATGAGGTCAAGTCCCGAGTGTTTTAGAAGGTCTTAAGTTATTTATTGAATTGGGTGGTGAGCACGTATACCTACGTCTAAGTTATGCAAGTTAAGTATGTAAACTCATGATCGTGGCCCCAAGCAAGATCCAACGAATCCCTCAACGTCAAGTAAGTATGTTCGACGTGCAAAAGAAAATATTTTAAGTTTTTGAGGTATGCTAAATGTCTTGTGACCAAATTATGATCGGGTTTGGAAGCTGGAGAACGTGTCCGGGGACCTCTCCAACTATGAATGGGTTTGGAAGTCGGTGAACGTGGCCGAGGACCTCTCCACCCCATTAAAGCATGAACGGGTTTAGATCAGGATTGGAAAGCGTTAAAGCATGAACGGGGACCAATCCACCGGTTAAAGCATGAACGGAGATCTCATGTATGTGGCAGTGGATTCGTCTCTGTCAGCCCAGTACTGTGGTTTAGTCTGATCAGGCGATTATGTTATGGGTCACTTGCTTTGAAACATGCATCTACACAAAATTTTGTTATGTATGCTCATGTTTGTACGAAGCAATCATGTTTATGAAAGGTTCTACGTTGATGGCACGTCTATGTATGTATGTACATTCAAGTTTTGATGTATGTTCAGTTTCAGTATGTACGCTCTATTTTAAAGTTGCATGTGGTTTTATTATGTATTACTCGTTACTTCCAGTTTATACGTGTTGAGTCTTTAGACTCACTAGACTTGATCGATGCAGGTGAGGATGATTTCGAGGAGACTAGGGGTGGTGATCATGGAGCAGGCTTGGACTGAGCGGGAGGCAAAACCCGAAGACCGCCATGTTTTGAATTTTTAATGATATTTGAAATGTTGAAAATACTCTGGATTTTTATGTTACGATTTTGAGGTTCAAGCAAATACTTTTGGCAGACATTGTGTTGAGACGTACAGTTTATTTTACCAAACTTTGAATGTTTATTAATTAATCAAGAAAATTTTTAATTCTTCCGCAAATTTTAAGTCGTAAAAATACGGTACGTTACATTAATGGTGTTTAAGACCATTAAGAAGGCCATAAACATGGTTGTAATGGTAGCATTTTCACCTCCCTTCCATGAGCCTATAAATAGTGGCTAAAGGGTAGGAGAAATCACACCTTCCAGCAGCATTTCAGCAACTCATTCTTGTCTAGTTTCGAAGCACCACAGCAGCCGAATTCTTGTCCAGTTCGACGCAGTCCAGCAGCTTTTGTGTCCAAATTTTAGTGTTCTTTCCCTCAAATATTTGAAGATTATCATCAAATACTTGGTTTTTTGCTATACTTTTACGTACACTTGCATTTCATAAGTGTACTACTTGATGTATATATCGACATACTTTTTCTTCGTAAGTATGTCAACATTTGCTTAAAAATACATTATGTATATTTCTTGAAATTCGATCAGCGTGATATATTCGTTCCTATTTTTTATGAAAATCCTTGAACAATTTGTTGTTTGATATTAGTTATAATATTTTAAAGCATGTTTGAAATTTTTGAAATGCACTGTAATAATTCGAATTACAAATGACAAGGAAATTCCGATATTTGATATGTTTTGTTTAAGGCCCTGATGCGGTGGGTTATAGTAGCCCTTCTTTTGGCCTCACCCCTTAGAGGAGTAACATATAGGGAACTGATCAGTAAACCATGGAAATGAGATGATTTTTAGTGCTATGTTTGTATTTGTTCTTATTCGATCCAACATGCTTATTATTGAAATTATGATAATGTATCCGTATAATTATAACCTTGATATTTGTTATGCACGATCAACCCCCATTTACTGAGTATTTCCCCAAATACTCACCCCTTACATTCCCACCCCAGATAAGAACGAGGAACAAATCGAAGATAAAGAACAAGAATACTTTTGGGGATGGTGATGTAGCCAATCTAATTCAAGACCAGTCTTGTGATTCTGTCTTTTAGTTATATTATTGTGTATTATGCTTCCGCATTTCGTTGTAATCGCATTGTAAAGACGATTATTGATTTATGTAATCGACTGGCTTTTGGCTATTTGATGTACTACGTGGCTTGTTGTTACACGATTTTAAATTGTTAAACAATGCCGATGGCACGTCTCGGTTTCGGGGCGTGACAACTCTCCTCACTATTTTAGTAGTATTGCTAAATCTCACAACTTTCAAATATGATATTTACTTATAAAGACTTTTATAAGTTATCTGTTTGATCGTCATCAAACTAAATCACCAAATTCAACTCCTTGAATTTGACTATCTCAACGGAAATATATAAATAAATATTTGTGACCCTCAATGGTTCAGGAGATACAGCGAGCTGTGGGTTCACAACTCATTTATTTGAGACAACATTTATATTTTATATGATATGTCCATTGTTAGCTTCATTTTATGCATCAACCACTTAATCACAAGAATTTCAGAACTCAGTTCTGATTGGATCTATCGAATCATAGTAAGAGTGTCTAGTAACATCATCACATGATTTCATGGGCATTATTGATAGTGTTTGTAAGAACCTACAGGTTATAGTTAGCATATATTACTGTTCATTCAACTCAAATATCCCGATCGAATCTGCAACTATTGGTATATCGAGAGTTGCCTATGAATTCGATAATGATGTGATGTATCTTTGAGTAACCATGGTGACATTGTGTGTGCAACAATGGAAACACTGTTTCTGAGACGTCTGCTATTTCGTTTTGCTTAAAAAGTACTAGAAAATTTTTTTTTCCTCAAATTTTCGGCCTCTACGTATACATATAAATAAAATACTTTTGCACAATTTTTAAAATAAAACATCCAACTAGTACTTGAAATTCCAAACTTTAATATAAAATTCTTAAATTTAAAATTTAGTCTTTTTATATTATTTTAGCCCTTATGAACCCCGATTCGACCCCCCCGTGAGCCGTGTTTACATTATTTTAGCTTTTAACACACCTAACTTGACCTACAACCTTCGACCCCGAGCCAATTTCCGATTTTCTCGAGACACCCTTGAACCATGTGAACCAAACTCTTACCAACACCCTTAGACACCCTACTGGACCTTAGGAACCCACGGAACCCATCCATAGACCCATAACCGAACCATATCAGCCTTCCCATGAAGTGGTCGAGAACTCCCTTGTGGACAAGGACTCATGTTTAGGTGCCTAGGACTCTAGCCATCGACTTGGCTCTCAAACCAACCTCTCCAACACTCGCCTAAGACCCTTAGGACGCACCCTAGCCTATCTCTTCAACCCCAAGCCGAGCCCCCAGCTCCTGCACCAGCTCTGAACCTGCGCCCTTCCTTAGCAGCTCTCGGGTAGAAGTCCTTGTTGGCAAGGACTCCTCCCAAGCCCCTTAGCTCGAGTCCTAGCATGTCTAGGACTCTAGCCCTGACTCTCCCCACGACCTTGGGTAGCCCCTGGACCCAGCCAACGTCCAGCCGAGCCATCAAGGACCAAGACCGAACCTTATCTTCCCATGACAGCAACACGCTTCACCAGATTATTGTTTTGTGATTTCCAGCGTGTGCAGTGTTTTTGGTTGAGTTTTATGACCCTAAAACTTGAGTAAATTCATGCTTGATCAAGTCCTAATCATGGCAGCCCTTTTAAACACATAAAGACATGATTTTTGGAATAAAAAACACAAGTTTAAAGCATGTATGCACATAGTTACGAAAATAGAACTTGTGTGACTCATTTTCATGCAAATTCATAAACAATTACATAATATGGTGTGATGATGAGTAAAGGGAGAATATGGCGTGCCTTTGCATATTTAACGCACGAAAAACCGTTGACGATTTGAGAAGAACGGAGCAAGACCTTGGCTAGAAATTTTCCTTGCAAAAAAGTTCGAGTTTTTGTTGAAAAACCAACACCAAAAAAAATTACGTCCCGGCGTATAAAATCACCTCAAAACTCCTTATTTTCTAAAATAAGAAAAACCATCAACCATATTTTAAACAATTAAAAATAATTATTTAATAAAAAAAATATTTCAAGTTTTTCAACCATCGGTCTCCGTTCTTCGATCGCAATTAAAATAATCCTTAAAAATACAATTTTATGCATCATGACAATTAAATCCTATTTAACATATAATCATGCATGTTTCATAATCTTTTAAGCAATTAAATTAATTAATTACTTATTTTTTCATATTTTTTAGATTTGCATGCCGTTGGGGTACGTCGTCTTAATTTTGGACTTACAATTCCTCCCCTCTTTAAATAAAATTTCGTCCTCGAAATTACAACTTATCGAATAATTCTGGATAGCAATTCTTCAAGTCTCTCTCGGTTTCCCAAGTAGCTTCTTCTTCCGAGTGATTCAGCCACTTGACCTTGACCATTGAAATGACTTGGTTTCGGAGTCTCCTTTTCTTGCCTTGCCAAAATTTGGACAAGTCTTTCTTCAGATGTCATATTTGGAGTCAATTGTAGAGGTTCATAGTTTAGTACATGTGACGGGTTTGACATGCAGTTCCGCAGCATCGAAATATAGAACACATTGTGAACTCCTGATAGCATTGGTGGCAACACCACTCTATAAGCTAGTGTCCCAATCCTCTCGAAAATCTCAAATGGACCAATAAATTTTGGACTAAGCTTGCCTTTCTTGCCAAAACGCATAACACCTTTCATAGGCGCTATTTTCACAAATACATGATCTCCCACTGCAAACTCTAAGTCCCTTCGTCTTTTTCCGCATAACTCTTTTGTCGGCTTTGCGCAGTATTCATTCTATCATGAATTTTGACTACAAGCTCGGCAGTTTCTTCAATCACATCCGGACCAATATCTCTTCTTTCACCAACCTCGTCCCAAGGAATATGGGATCTACATTTTCTTCCATAAAGTGCCTCGAAGGGAGCCATCCCAATTGATGATTGATAGCTATTATTGTAGGTGAACTCCACTAGAGGTAATTTCGGTTCCCAACTGCCTTGGAAGTCAATAACACATGCTCGCAGTAGATCTTCTAAAATCTGTATAACTCTCTCAGACTGACCATCGGTTTGAGGATGAAATGCTGTACTGAATAATAACTTTGTCCCCATCGCTGCATGTAAGCTCATCCAAAAAGATGACGTGAATCTCGGATCTCTGTCAGACACAATACATACAGGAATTCCATGTAGACGTACTATCTCTCGAATATATAAGTCAGCGTACTGAATCATGGTAAAATTCATCTTAATAGGTAGAAAATGCGCTGATTTCGTAAGATGATCCACTATCACCCATATAACATTGAATCCCTTAATAGTCTTTGGTAATCCCACAACAAAGTCCATAGTGATGTTTTCCCATTTCCACTCGGGGATAGGAAGTGGCTTAAGTTTTTCCGCTGGTCTTTGATGCTCTGCTTTAACTTGTTGGCATGTCAAACACTCGGATACAAACTTCAGAATGTCTCTCTTCATGACTGGCCACCAATATAACAACTGCAAATCTATGTACATTTTCGTGCTACCCGGGTGAATGGAATAAGGTGTGTCATGAGCTTCCTTCATAATAAGATCTATCAAAGGATCGTCACTAGGAACCCATAACCGATCTCGATAACGAACTATAACATCCACCTCTGAATATAATTTCCGACCCTTGGCTTCATCTCTGGCTCTCCACTTTTGCAATTGCTCATTGGTAGACTGTCCATCACGAATTTTGTCTCTCAAAGTCGACTGTACTGCTAATGTGGCAAGATTAGGGGCCTCACCCCTAGCATAGACTGTAAGCTCAAACCGCTGTATCTCGGACTGCAACGGTCTTTGGAGTGATAATTGAGTGATAACTGCTGCTTTTCTACTCAATGCGTCTGCCACAGCATTAGCTTTCCACGGATGGTAGCTAATCTCACAGTCGTAGTCCTTTACTAACTCAAGCCATCTGCGTTGTCTCATATTCAGTTCCTTTTGGGTGAAGAAGTATTTCAGACTTTTATGATCGGTGAATATTTTGCACTTCTCCCCATAAAGGTAGTGTCTCCAAATCTTCAATGCAAAAACTACTGCTGCAAGCTCAAGATCTTGAGTAGGGTAGTTTTTCTCGTGAATTTTCAACTGTCTCGACGCATAAGCTATAACTCGGTCATTTTGCATCAGGACTGCGCCCAAACCAAGTTTAGAAGCGTCGGTATATAGAACATACTCCCCTTGCCCTGATGGCATAGATAACACTGGTGCTGATATCAAGGCTTGCTTCAACTTGTCAAAACTGTCTTGACACTCGGATCTCCAAATAAACTTTGCATTCTTCTTAGTCAAGGATGTCAATGGTACTGCAATGGATGAGAATCCCTTGATGAATTTGCGATAATAGCCAGCTAGTCCCAAGAAACTGCAAATCTCGGTAACACTCTTCGGTACTGGCCACTCTTTCACTGCCTTGACTTTGCTTGGATCAACTTCAACGCCATCACTAGAAATGATGTGGCCTAAGAAAGCCACTCTATCAAGCCAAAACTCGCACTTGCTGAATTTTGCATAATGTTTTCTGTCTTGTAGTACTTGCAGTGCTGTCCTCAAATGACGACTATGCTCCTCTTTATCCCTCTAATAGATCAATATATCATAAATGAAGACTATAATAAACTGATCTAGATATGGCTGAAATACGCGATTCATGAGATCCATGAAGATCACTGGCACATTAGTCAGACCGAATGGCATGACCATAAACTCGTAGTGCCCATATCTAGTACGAAATGCCGTCTTGTGAACATCCGACTCTTTCACTTTCAACTGGTGGTACCCGGATCAAAGATCAATATTAGAAAACATCGATGCTCCTTGCAACTGATCAAATAAATCTTCAATTCTTGGCAGTGGATACTTATTTTTTATAGTGACCCTGTTGAGTTCTCGATAATCGATGCATAGACGCATACTCCCATCTTTCTTCTTCACAAATAATACTAGAGCGTCCCATGGAGAATAACTAGGGAGAATGAAACCCTTGTCTAGCAATTCCTGGATTTGATCTTTTAATTATTTCATTTCAGCGGGTGATAGACAATAAGGTGCTTTAGATATAGGAACAGTGCCCGACATCATATCAATTGAGAATTCCACTTCACGATCGGGTGGAATGCCAGAAACGTCTTCGGGAAATACGTTAGGAAAATCTCTGACAATATCAACATCTTCTAATTTCTGACTGGTAGGAGCATGTGCGGTAGTAACACACGCTAGAAAAGCTTGGCATCCGTGTTTAATAAGCTTCCTCGCATGTAGACAAGATATAACAAGCGGCATTTGCTTGTTTCTCGCCGCCTCAAAGACAAAAGATTTACAACTAGACGGTCGAATAGACACTGATCTTTGATGAAAATCAATCGAAGCTCCATTCGTTGATAACCAATCCATCCCAATTATAATATCAAATTCAGGCATAGAGAGCACAATAAGATATGCTCGAACCACATCTTTGAATAAACGAATCTTCAGATTCTTGACAATTTTAGACGTGGTCATTAGATCACCGGAAGGAATAGAAACTTTGAAACCCAAACCCATATCTTGAAGAATGATATTCAGTCTTTTGACGAAGGTTTCAGATATGAATGAATGTGTAGCTTCCGAGTTTAAAAGTGCATAGGTAGCTACCCCTTGAATGATAATCCTCCCTGCGGCAAAAACGTCTTTTAATTCTTTTCGTATTGAAGCCTAAAGAATTTCTATTGATATTTCTCCCAAATTTAGATGAAGAATACGCGTTGAACTTAAGCATTTTTTGAAAAAATTGCATTTTAACCCTTCAATTTTTTGAAATTTGCATTTTAGTTCCCAAATATTCGAATTATTACAATTGAACCCTTTATCTTTTTCAAAAATCTTGATTTTAACCCCTTAAATTTCGAAACTTATGTTTGTGGTCCTTAAGAATTCGGAAATTGCACTTAGGTTCCTCATATTTCGGTTAATTACAGTTTGGTCCCTTAATTTTCGAAAATTTCATTTTAGGCCCTTAAAATTTCGAAAATTGCATATTGACTCCTTTATAAAATTCGAAACCCCTAACAACCCTTGATTGTGGTTTTCTCTTAATTTTTGGCCATAAAGCTTTTTATTTGGAATTATTTCCTCTTTTGCATAAATTAAGGCACAAAATTCAATACTAATTTCTCGGGTTTCAGAGTCATCTTAAATTCCAACTAAAGTATAACATGCAACCTAATTTTCACTAGTTTAAATCTTGTTCCCAATTCCATTCCATTAACCAATTTAACATTTCATTCGATAATAAGCAATATAAAAATGTTAAATGACTAGGTTACCCGTGATAAGCGTAGTGTANGAATTCGGAAATTGCACTTAGGTTCCTCATATTTCGGTTAATTGCAGTTTGGTCCCTTAATTTTCGAAAATTTCATTTTAGACCCTTAAAATTTCGAAAGCTGCATATGGACTCCTTTATAAAATTCGAAACCCCTAACAACCCTTGATTGTGGTTTTCTCTTAATTTTTGGCCATAAAGCTTTTTATTTGGAATTATTTCCTCTTTTGCATAAATTAAGGCACAAAATTCAATACTAATTTCTCGGGTTTCAGAGTCATCTTAAATTCCAACTAAAGTATAACATGCAACCTAATTTTCACTAGTTTAAATCTTGTTCCCAATTCCATTCCATTAACCAATTTAACATTTCATTCGATAATAAGCAATATAAAAATGTTAAATGACTAGGTTACCCGTGATAAGCGTAGTGTATGCCTCCTCCTCAGCTTCCTCGGCATTCATAACGTATGCTCGTCCCATAGTAGGTGCATTCTTCTTTGGGCAGTCCGCTGCTTTGTGCCCTTCTTTCTTGCATATGAAACACCTTGAAGTACCCCTCACACATGGTCCATAGTGTAGCCGATTGCACTTCTTGCATGGTTGTCCTTCTGCCATCTTTGGTGCTGCAGTGGTGGCTTTGACGGTGCTTGCTTCTTAACTTGACCTTGGGGCTTTTGAGGCCCTTGAGGTCTAGGAGGACCCGTATACGGCTTCTTATTTGGTTGATTGTTGTTCTGATGTTGCTGCCTCTTGCGCTGTAACTCAAACTCGATGTCTTTCAAGGATTGCTCAGCCTTGAATGCATAAGTGACTGCAGTGGCATAATCCGAAGGACGCATCATCATAACATTATTCCGTATTGTAGGTCATAGACATTCCATGAAGTGTCTAAGCTTTTCTTCGGCATCCCTGGTAATAAGGGTACAAAGTGACAACCCCTATCAAATCTCTTCACAAACTCGGCAACAGTAGCATCTCCTTGACGAAGAGTCATAAATTCCCTTTTTAATCGGCTCCTAACATCAGCAGTGAAATATTTCTCATAGAACATGGTCTTGAATTGAGGCCAAGTAAGTGTAGCAAGATTAACACCATGCTCGGCTCCCTCCCACCACAAAGAAGCATCATCCCTAAGCAAATAAGTGGTACATCTCACACGGTCAACATCTCCCATCTCCAGATAGCGAAAGTGTACTTCAAGAGAGCGAATCCAACCCTCAATAGCAAAAGGATCGGTAGTGCCAGAAAATTCCTTCGGCCCTAACCTCCGGAACTGATCATATATATCATGTTGTGGCCTAGGTGCCTGCTGCATCTGCTGTAACTGCTACTGCAACTGCTGATGTTGTAACTGTTGCTGCTGTATCTGCTGCTCGAAGAGACGATCCATCCCTTCTAAAGCACGAGTCGCAGCATCCCTGGTAGAGGTGGTGGGGGTGCATTCCCTTGATGATTCACACTGTTCTCGGCTTGATTTTCATTAACAGGGGCACGTCTAGGAGGCATTTTATCTGAATGTTTTCCAAATTCTATCGTAACCAACATGCACTTAAATCTAAGTTTTCTAATCATGTGACATATCCTACTTCATTTTTAGCAATTTACGCATGCAATGCATAAATACAAAAAAAAAACTAGTAAACATGTAACATAAGCATATTATTCATGTCAATATGCAGGTAACATCGTATCAAATCATAATAAGCATGTAAAACTTACAAATTGAGGCTTGACGACTGATCTTTCCGGCGCTGATGGTGGCACAACCCTTTACAGGACCTTTGCTCTGATACCAACTGAGACGTCTGCTATTTCGTTTTGCTTAAAAAGTACTAGAAATTTTTTTTTCCTGAAATTGGCGTGACTTGCATAGGGTTTTGGGGTGGGATTAACATATTATATAGTTAATTATGTCCTAACAAGGCTTTAGGCCTATTAAGCATAGTTTAGGCCCATTGGTACGAGATTAGGATTTAATTAAAATATTGAAATAGTTTTAGTAAAAATAAGCTTGTGAATTTATTAGCCGGGTTGCCAAAAAGTTCGAGTTTTTGTTGAAAAACCAACACCGACAAAATTACGTCCCGACGTATAAAATCACCTCAAAACTCCTTATTTTAAAAAATAAGAAAAACCATCAACCATATTTTAAACAATTAAAAATAATTATTTAATAAAAGAAACATTTTACGTTTTTCAGCCATCGGTCTCCGTTATTCGATCGCAACTTGAATAATCCTTAAAAATACAATTTTATGCATCATGAAAATTAAATCATATTTAACATATAATCATGCAAGTCACATAATCTTTTAAGCAATTAAATTAATTAATTACTTATTTTTTCATATTTCTTAGATTTGCATTCCCTTGGGTTACGTCGTCTTAATTTTGGACCTTACAGTTTCCTTAAGCACAACTAATGCTTTGGTCTTAAATTCCTTGTATTATTAGTTCATCATATCGTATATGATATATACTCGTAGGTGAGCGATGAATCTCCGACTACAAAGTATCAACTCCTAACAGTGTGCTTGGAAACATGAAATTGATATGGAATTTGATTGATTTGAATTGCAAATATCAGTTTAGTGTTTGATAAAATGAGATTTCAAAATGGGATTAGTAATTTATGGGATTTCATAAGATTTCATATAACTAAGTGAAATCTTTACAAAATTATGAGAATTTCATTAGATTTCATAAGGTTTGAGTTTTTTAAAAAAAATTATTTTTATTATTAAATTTATTTAACTTATAAATTTTAAGTATTTTTAAAAAAATCACAAAATACTATTTTAAAAATTTTATAAATTATTTTTTCTTTTAAAAAAATTCATTTTTTTAATATTAAAAACTCCATTTATCAAAATTTGTTGACTCTATTTTTAATTTCATCTTCATAAACTTTATATTATTTCATTTCTTAAAAAATAAATTTAATAAAAATATTTGTTATATGCTAAAAATAATTTTGAGTTTTTTATAATTAATATATATATATATAAGTATTTATAGAAATATTATTAATTTAAAAATAAGAAATACAAAATTTTTTATTATAAGAAATATTATTTTTTTATTTTCAAATCAAATTTCAAATTACATTTTAAATTTTAGTCAAACATCGAAATAAAAACTTCAAATCAAAACTCAATTCCAAACCCAATTCCGTATCTCATTTTTTATGCATACAAACACACTGTAAGGATGTCAAAACTATATATCCTCTTCACCTTGATGACCTTCACGAAGTCGATAAACGAATCAAAATACAGTATTAGTATGCAAAGTCTCTATTCTATCCCGAGTCAAAGAACTAATAGTGTACAACCATAATCATATCTTAATCAACTTGATAAGTGATAATCACTTGAAAACTTCTAATGAAGGTTGCTTAGTGATTTATCATATGATCACTCATCTGAATTATTGAACATCTTCATGCATTTATCAATGAAATATGATATTTAACATCACATATGTTAGTCTGGAGCCCGAGCATCTTTATCATTATTTTAGGTTATTGAATCGTTATAATCGATTTTAGAATGACAAAAACTTGTATGAGACGATTTCACGGGTCGTATTTGTGAGACGGATCTTTTATTTGGATCATCTACGAAAAAATATTATTTTTTATGCTAAAAGTATTACTTTTTATTGTGAATATGAGTAGGGTTGATCCGTCTCACGGATCTCACATGAGACTCACTCTTTTAGAATATATGAAAACTTTAAATGTATTTCACAATCGACATGACATCTACGACATAATCGTATCATAATATATTTAAAATCTTTATCTATATAATTTATATTTGTATAACTTTTAACATGTTGTAACGTAAAATATTATTAAAATAATAAAAATTATTACACAAAAGTGGATTAAAAAAAAATCAAAATCACAGATTGATTTGATGGACTGCATACTTATCTAAAATAAGATCATTTTTTCAAGGGTAAATTCGAAATCAGTACCTAAAATGATTAAGTTTGTGTTTTAGTACCTGGAGTGAGAATATTTCTGAAAAAATACCAAGAGTACCCTTATTACCTAATTTTATTTTAATTGATCCTCGCGCTTTCGAAATGGTATCAGAGCTGTAGGTTAATTTATTTCAAACACAATATTTATTATTATAAAGAAACGAAATGTTTGAGGAGTAGAATTTCGAAAATTATGAATCCGAACTTAGGTTCGAGAAAAATAATTTATAAGGATTATTCCAATAATTTAGAATATACACAAGAACATCTAACAATGGTTAGATATACAGAGCAGAAAGGGAATCCTCAGCACCCTCAGGTAAACTTATGATTCAATCTAATAAGTTTATGGAAATTGAACCAGATTCTTCTAAGCTCTCTTTAGATCTTAGAGAAATTCAGAAAACAGTACAAAACTATGGCAATATGCTATACTTTGTGCCGCAACGAGTTGAAAAAATCCTTGAAAACCAGGAAGAAATTCTTGGAATATTAAAGGATATTCAAACAAGAATTCAAAAACTAGAACAACAACCTAGTTCTAGTAAAAGAACTTCAGGAGGATGGTTACCACCATCATTTGGTACTGAACCCTTGTTACATCAACAAAGAAAGACCAGAGTTGTGTCAAAACCTTTGACTGAAGAAGAAAAGATGATCAATCTAATTAAGTCTGTCTCAGAAAAGAAATTAATCTGATGACAACTTTAGAAAGGATTGGTCTAGAGGATCTACAAGAGCTTGTAGAATCTTTTGCAAATCTCAAAGTTGTAGATCTAAAGATGAACACAGCAGGAGGAGAAACACGTGCTATAACTTGGTCATCCTCTCAGGAACCACCAAGGGAAAGTGTGGGATCTCAAAATATACACATGAGAGAATCTCAAACTGATTTCCATACTGATGGAGGATCACACCCTGCGGGAACAAGGACAAGGAGAAATCAAATTTCCTTACACCAAACACCCTATGGGAAAACTGTTTTAGATCCTATACATCCTTACGGGGTTATGCTTAACTTTGATTTATTAGATTTCAAAAACAGAGAAGAACTCATAGATGATTGGACATCTGCTATGAGAATTGCAGCAGGAACACTTGATCTCAACAGAGAAGGATTCATTAAACTCCTAGAAATGAGTCTTATGGGATCAGTGAAAATTGCTTGGGACATGACTTCGGTGGAAACCAAAGAATCAGTCCTAGCCGGAGAATCTCTAAGCGAGATAGCCGGAAGAATGGCTACCCTTTTTAAAGCTCAATTTATAGGGGTAGATTATTTTAACAGTCAAGATACAGAGAAGAGGAAGAAATATACTCAAGCTCTGTAAAGTCTTGAATTACATGACATCTGTTTAGTAGATGAATACATTATGTTATTCACTAAATATAGATGGAATTCAGGAGTCGAAGAAGATATAGCTATGCAGCTTTTCTTCGCAAAAATGCCAAGTCCCTGGAGAGAAATGCTCATAAGGGAATATGTACCTGGAAATCCAGATACATTGGCACGAAGAGCTTCTTTCCTTAAAGGAAAATTGGCGGAATGGTGCCATTTGGCAGCATTACAAAAGAATTACAAACGATTAAGGGGTATTAACAAACGTACTCCTTTGTGTTGTAAGGAAAATGATCTTCCAACAATTATTGGAAGTAAACCACAAAAGCATAAAAGGAAAAGTTTCAGGACTCATCCTTATGCTAGAAGTGGAAGAAGTTCTTGGAAACCAAGAACAGTATGGTCTAGACAAAAAGCCAGATCTTATAAATCTGGACAAAGAAGCGGACCATCAAGGAGTAGGATATCCTCCCAAGCATCGAGTACATCTCGAAGCACAGGAAGAACACCTACAAAGAAAACTTTCAGAAGAGCTCATACACGAGCTAATGAAAGTTTTAAGGATTGTAATTGCTGGACATGTGGAGCAAGAGGTCATATCTCGACCAACTGTCCAGAAAATGAAAAAAGAGGTATCAAACGCTTCGATCCAACTCCGGATATTGAAGAAGCAGTTTATTACCAAGATCTTATTCAGGTATACCGATTTGAGGATATTGCCTCAGATGAAAGTATATATGAAGAAGAAGAAGTCCTAAGTCAGGAAGAATCCGATGGAACTGAATCGGAATCTGACTGAAAACGAGGTGTTTCGACACGAAACACATGAGGATTTGTCTGGGTTCTTTAGCCAGACAACAATATCTCATAACATGGTCCAAAGGATCATGAAAGAAAATCCTAGTCTACAGAGATATCAAGGATTCTCTGCAGGACAGGTAGAAAAGTTCTTAGGAAATCTTGGCCTAAGAAACAGAAAGCATCATCTGATCTATAAAGTTTCCAGAAGGGAAATGGCAATCCCAATGGAACTTACTGGAAATAGAATGGAGATGCAATTAATTCCTTCTGAAGAAATTAAGGAGGAATTACAAAAACTCAAGATCGAAGTAGCAAGGACTATGTCCTGGATTCATATTGGAGCAATCCAAATTATGATAAAAGCTACTTTCAAAGAAGGTATAGATTCACCCATTGATATTGCTATATGCGATAAAAGAATGGGGAACCTTCAAGATTCAGTACTGGGAACTATCTCAGGAAATCTCTGTGCAGGAAAGATTGTAGGAGTTATCTATCCAAGGATAGCTTACAACCTGGCAGATCGAGATTTTAGCCGAGCCTTGACATTACATCAAAATTTCAAGGAGAAAAGGCTAATGAAGGAAGGTAATAGACCATATTCTATTACCTATCAAATCTCATATGCTTTATCTAATACACATCATTCAGAGTTGTTTATTAGAAATGAGTTTATTGAGATACCAGAAATATTTGGAAAAGTTGCTCAGGCAATTTATCCAGAACGAGTTGAGTTTCCGGTAATACAGGAAACAGATATCCAAATACAAGACAAACCGATTCTACAAAGGAATCAAAGTCTTAGATTGGAATCAAGAAGACTATCTTTTCAAGGAGATAGGATTACAAGCTACAGATGGGGAAAAACCCCTGTTCAAGAAATCCAACAGGAGCTAAAAAGTTTTTCAACAATAGGAAAGCTTAGATGCCCAGAAGGGTGGAAGGAAGTCGAAATAGTATTTGATATTACGAAACAAAGGAATCAATTTCCTTGTAATACCATCTACTATTTAGAACAACCTATGATAGGAACTTACCAAGGAATGATCCAAGTTGGAGAATTGGAAGTTCATATCACAGGAAGTCCAGGAAAAGAATCAGATCAACTGATTCTTGGACTAGAGTTTCTTGAGGAACATAAACCTTGGAAACGTCTAGAGTATGGAATGGAGTTTATGGCAGAAGATAAGATGTGGAAAATCCAATGACCACAAGTCCATTCTCCATATACGTTCCAGTCGGAATGTTATATGAACAATATAAGGCAGAATATTTTGCTGCTTATATTGATTCAGGTGCTGGCATTTGTACAGCAAAACGAGGAGTTTTTCCAAATAATTTGGAAGAAGAATTACCAAAGATTGCTGGAAGAGATTTTTCCAGAAGAATCTTAATCTTATGTAAAGGGATTAAGATGACTGAAATAATGATTGGCGGTGCTGGGCAAACACCTTGGTACAAGGTGAAGACACCACCAATTTATTTTCATGATACAGGAGCTGACATTTTACTAGGAAACAATTTCCTACAAATGTTCAAATCCTATACTCAAGAAAATGAGACTAGAAGATTAGTGTTTACAACTCCTTGTAACCACAAAATTATAGTCCAGAGACTAAGAGAGGCATTTTATAGAAAATTGCCGATCCAGTTTCGCAGCAAGCGTGGTGATTCAGGACAACTTCTGAACCCAAAAATGAAAGATTCTAGAAGGTTTGGAGAAACAATGCTCCAGTTGAGAGCAGATAAAACGCTTCAACCAGAAGATATGGAATACCTGAAGATAACTCTACATCAGAATGAAGTAGAGTTTGAATCTAAGGTATCCTTAGAAGATGTCAAGAAAAAGATCAAAGGAAATTACAATGAAGATCCTTTGGCATGGTGGGACAGAAATCAACTCAAAGCTTGCCTTAAAATTAAGGAAGGCAAAGAGTATGAATTTGTCCGTTGCAAGCCTATCCCAATGAATATTATTGATCAAAGGGATATGCAGATTATAATCAAGGAACATTTGGACCTTGGTTTAATCAAAGCAGGAATGTCACCATATAGTAATCCAGGTTTTCTGGTAAGAAATCATGGTGAGATAAAACGAGGAAAACCCAGATTAGTTATTAATTATCAAGAAATTAATAAGATTCTGCAGTTTGATGGGTATTTTATACCTAGTAGAGAACATCTAATAATTTTCATACGCAATGCTAAGATATTCTCTAAGTTCGATTGTAAGTCCGGATTTTATCAGATTCGGATGCAAGAAGAAAGCAAGAAATTCACAGCTTTCTCTACACCTCAGGGACATTATATTTGGGAAGTATTACCAATGAGATTGGCTAATTCACCCCAGATATTTCAAAGAAAGATGGATAATCTTTTTAAAGATTATTTTAAATTTATGTTTGTTTATATTGACGATGTTTTAATAGCGTCTAAAAATATAAATGAACATGTTAAGCATTTGGAGATTTTCTCTAATGTTTGTAAAAAAGAAGGACTGGTTTTATCCGAAAAGAAAGCAGTCATTGCTACAAGAAAGATTGAATTCCTCGGAATTGAAATCGATGAGTCAGGAATTATTCTGCAAGAACACATAGTGGAAAAAGTGCAGAGTTTTCCAGAAAGTCTCAAAGACAAGAAGCAACTTCAAAGTTTCTTAGGAGTTGTTAATTTTGCTGGGATGTTTATCAAAAGNTAATGTTTGTAAAAAAGAAGGACTGGTTTTATCCGAAAAGAAAGCATTCATTGCTACAAGAAAGATTGAATTCCTCGGAATTGAAATCGATGAGTCAGGAATTATTCTGCAAGAACACATAGTGGAAAAAGTGCAGAGTTTTCCAGAAAGTCTCAAAGACAAGAAGCAACTTCAAAGTTTCTTAGGAGTTGTTAATTTTGCTGGGATGTTTATCAAAAGCCTAGCAAAACATAGGAAAGTGTTTAGTCCATTATTGAAAAAAGATGCTAGATTTATATGGACGGATGAACACACAAAAGGATTATGCCAATTAAAGGAGATTTGTAAGAATCTTCCAAAAATGGCTATTCCTCAAGATGAGGATGATCTGGTATTGTATACTGATGCCAGTGATCATTAGTGGGCAGCAGTTTTTACTAAGCTCACACCAGATGGAGAACAACCATGCAGGTATTGTAGCGGTTTATTCTCAGATGCAGAATCCATAAGATGTCATATCAACGAGAAAGAATTTTATGCAGTAAAAAGGGCTTTCGAAAAATGGCCATTATTCTTGCTTGCAAAANTCCAAAAATGGCTATTCCTCAAGATGAGGATGATCTGGTATTGTATACTGATGCCAGTGATCATTAGTGGGCAGCAGTTTTTACTAAGCTCACACCAGATGGAGAACAACCATGCAGGTATTGTAGCGGTTTATTCTCAGATGCAGAATCCATAAGATGTCATATCAACGAGAAAGAATTTTATGCAGTAAAAAGGGCTTTCGAAAAATGGCCATTATTCTTGCTTGCAAAAAAATTCACTTTGAAAGTTGATAACACACAAGTAAAAGCTTTTTTAAGGAATAGAATTGAATCTAAACCTGAGAAGGCCAGATTATTAAGATGGCAGGCATTATGTCAAAATTATAGNTGGAGAACAACCATGCAGGTATTGTAGCGGTTTATTCTCAGATGCAGAATCCATAAGATGTCATATCAACGAGAAAGAATTTTATGCAGTAAAAAGGGCTTTCGAAAAATGGCCATTATTCTTGCTTGCAAAAAAATTCACTTTGAAAGTTGATAACACACAAGTAAAAGCTTTTTTAAGGAATAGAATTGAATCTAAACCTGAGAAGGCCAGATTATTAAGATGGCAGGCATTATGTCAAAATTATAGTTTTGATATTATGATAATTAAATCTCATGAAAACATTCTTGCAGATTTTTTAACAAGAGATGGACAGCATTGACATTGATGCTATTATCAAGATGCTGAGGCATTTGAGGGAACACCTTGAAATGCATCAAACCGAGTTTAACAAGTTAGCACTAAACGCAGAAGTTGCGGGAAGGCTTCAACAAGCTGATAAGAGAATTGTCTCTGATCGAATCACAGGATGTTTATAGGCCTATACTCAGTTATGGTCTGTAATGCAAAGGCCTATCCTCCAAGGCATTGAGAAACCATTGGTTTCCCAAATGGAGAGTTTTCGAGTACAGGACTCTATACCTGGAGCAGGGGATTCAAGTACCCCTAGCACAAGTGTTAAGTCGGGATCATCTCCAGATGAGTCGGCTGAAACAAAAATTGAGACTCAAGATCCTTATCTCGAGTCCTCAAGTCAACCCTTCACCTCGGAGATTGAAGAGGGAGAGATCAACCTTAGGCCTCGTACTGACAAAGGCAAAACTAAGATTGTTACTAATGAAAATGCAATTTCTCCATTTCAGGTTTATCAACAGAATTGGGAGAAATTAAACACAAGAATTGGCATTAACCTAGCCATGGTTCGAGTTGATGTTGCAGGAAATTATCCTAGGGTATGGATGAAACAAAATTCATATCCAAAGGAGGTCAAAGCCTGGTATGAATTCGGGGCTCTAGCCTCAATTTATACCACATCACCCAGCTTTCCAGAAATTTCAGGACTACCAAAATGGATTCAGGAAGCTGTTCATGAGACTTGGGCGAATAATGATCATTTGTTCAGAGGAGATGTTTTGGAGCTATACTTTTTCAGTGCAGCACCAGAACCAGCAGGAAAAGGCTTACACGAAACCTTTCATTTCATCAAGCTAAGGAGGCCAGACATGAATTCTCAAAAATTTATAAAGGATCCTCCTACAAATGAAACCCCATTAGTCTCTTCATTCAATGAAGATGAAATATCTACCAGGAGAGCATGGGGTATTTGGGTCTGTCTCACGGAGATGGATAAACTCAAGTTTCCATTTAAGTTTTACCAAAATTCTTTAAATGGATCATTCCTGTTAAACACTATGACATGAAAAACTACAAGCTTTGCAGAAGACCTATTCGAAAAGAAAAGAAATCTTCTGTGGAACAGCAAGCTGTCGGCCGGTAAAGAAACGCGCCGAAAAGTCTGTAATATGGCACACATAGGAAGATGGTCAGAAAACATCTGTCTTGAATGCAAGAATCAGAAAGAACCGGAGTTCGGTAAAAGTTTCAAACCAAGATCTGATCGGAAACATTTTACCGAAGCAAGGACAAGTGGGGAAGGACCACCTTCACATTTTCCTCGAGGATACAAAAAGCCTAAGATTCCTCGATAAAATTAAAAGGGATATGTGACCAAGCCCACTAACCAAAAGAAAATCCACCATGTGAGTGGAAGGACAGGACCATCAATAATCGGTGGAAAAATGACAAAGAACATTGGATACCATATCTTTAAAGATAAAGGAAATCCAATCAAAACAAGAAACTGGACCCAAAAATTCACAATATAAATATGGGTAATTTGGAACCAGTAAAACACACCAGAAAATCAAAACTCAAAGATGTATCGAGCATATCTTAAAGTTTTGAAAAGAAGGATAAATTACAAGAGAAGTGAAGCTGCTGCCCTTAGATCAATAATTAAGATGTATAAAGAAAAGGGTAATGAGATAACAGCAGATCTATTCCAGACTCATCTCTATTGGTATCTCGGAGAGCTAAAAGAAGATGAGAAGTTGATTGCTAGATTGATAATCTAGAAAAAGACGAAAAAAGTGGAGGGACCATTTTAAAAGACTATTCAACCACTACATGGTCCCAAGGCAAGCTGTAAAGGCTTATCAAGATTTGAAGTCCGAGTTTCAAATCCGAAGAAGCCTTCTATAAATAAAGAAGGAAGAAGGAAGTGAAGATCATCGAACATTTTCCTCATTTCTTTCAATCATAAGTTGTAATATTTTCTCTTTCAAGTTTATGTGTTGTGCAAGTTCGGCTACTATAAGTAGCTAAGCAAGTTCCTCCTCCTCTACAGGAGGTTTCTATGTAATAAATAAATGTTTGTGTTTTTAATAAAGAGATCTTTGCTCTCAGCCCCTCTCATGTATTATTTTCAAAATTTTATCTTTTACTGTACACCCTAAGGTAGGAAACGAATTAGGGTTGTGCTAAGTGCTGCTGAAGGAATCTACGTCTGCAACCATCGGTTGCGATCGTGTGGTTGGATTGTGAGGAGCAGTCCGTAAAATACGGTGGATATAACCCGGTGGCATTCTGGTCAAAGAGGTAAAAGATTTAATTTATCTTACGGAAGCATGATGGACCTTAAATTTAAAAAGAAAAATCAATTTTAATTAAAAAGAGGTTGAGGGATATTTTGGGAAAAATTTGAAAAAGAAGTAGTGAAACCAAAGTTGAAAAACTTTGGATAATGATACACAAGCGGCCTTTTTTTCAATTAGATCACGTAGATATCATCCTTGGAAGTTCAAACCCACAACCACGTGGCTGATTTGAATTTGTATGGGACAAAAATCATCCACAGTGAAACTATAATTGAGCACGATTTTCAGGACGTAATAATTAATTGTTTAATATCAGAAAACGTTTCCCCCAACCACAAAGCCAAATTTGACACTGCCTTTGATTCTCTGTGGTCCTTTACGTAAATCCTACTTGTGGGTTGTTTCCATGAATCGCTAAATAATATGTACAATTATTGAACACGGAAAAGACGTTAAATTATATATAAATTTTTTTAAAAAAATATTAGGAGATAAATAAATAGTTGTCCCATCAATAATTGTACATATTATATATATATATATTCGTGATCTTGTCTATAATTAAAAAATACTTAAGACAACATCTCGATAAGTATTTTTTAATTATATTATTAAGTTTGAGATCTTTAGAGTAACTAACTTTTGATGTCATGGTCTGTTTTATAATTATATATATTAATAAAGCATTAAAATTTTAATGCAAGACACATGTAGTTTAGTAGATAGAATCTTTGTTTCATATCTCAAGTTGTAGGTTCAATTCTTACTTTGATTTTTTTTTATTTATTTTTTTAATTCATATATCAAAATTACAGTGCAGTCCCTCACTATTTCTTATAATGTCATTTTGATCTTCATTTAATTATAAACCAAATGAATTATAAAAAATATTTTACAAACACACAACCCGTGATCTTGTCTTAAGTATTTTTTGTTTGTAAATGAGAGATATAGAGATGTTTTTTTTAAAGAATCTCTTGATATTAATTAGAATAATTATTTAAGTTGGATACTTTTAGTAATTTTTAGAATTTGTTGTATTTTTAAATATTTATTGGATGACGCGAGGGATATCATCATTAAAACTTGGATGCGACTAAAACAATGAATCTTGAAGCTGAATTTTGATAAGAACGAGATAATTTTTATATTTTTCTAAATTTACCAAATTTGACTTATTTAAATATAATAACATATCTATTGTATAAAACTATGAGAGTAGGTCTCTTGTGAGACGATCTCACGAATCTTTATATGTGAGATGGGTCAACCTTACCGATATTCACAATAAAAAGTAATAACCTTAGCACAAAAAGTAATATTTTTTCATGTATGACTCAAATAAGATATTTGACCGACGAAATTGATCCGTGAGACCGTCTCACAAGAGTTTTTGTTTAATTATTAATAGAAAAAAAAATTTCCAATTAGGAAAAAAGCAAGATGATATTATTAAAATTTAAAACCATATAATTTTTTTTAAATAAACTATAATGGTGTTTTACATTATTTTAGGATGAATAATGATATGATAATTTTAAGTTTGTGAGTATGTTTTTGTGAGACGATATCACAAATCGACTTGATTATGACTAAAAAAATAATATTTTTATATAATATAATATTTTTTTATTGATTGAACAGTGCATGGGATCCACTATCCAAAATTTTATCCACTCAACATGGAACTCAAGCAATTTCCACGTGCTATTTTGTGAATTATTTGATTAAAACAATATTTTATTGTCATGTATGATGAACGAGGATAAACTATAATAAGCTTTATTTTCTATTATAATTTATTAATAAAATAAATAGCTATCTAAAAAAAAATAATTGAGTTAAAATCATTCTGTATTATTTATTTTCTGTATCTCTATGAAAAATCAGTTGAAACAATGTGGTGTTTTGCATTTGCAGTTAAAAATTTCATATAAAAAATTAATTAAAATCTCTCGTTACTTTTGTTTCAATTTTTTCTAATAAACTTGCGAACATTTTTATGCGCTTATAAATACATAAAAAATTTGTTATTTTACCAAAAATTATAGACAGTGATAACAATACAACTCAAATTTATAAAACCACATAGCCGTTCAAACGCAACGTTTCGATTGTTCTACCCAACAGATATAATTATTGCACCTTAGCAGTTTATTTCTCAATAATTGCACTCCTTACAATCAAAGTGAATCGAACCCGCGACCTTTACTTTGATATCAATTATAGGAACGAAAGTTTTTCACTTTACCAAGATATATAGTTTTCGGTACTGTGCAACTCAATTTTTTAAAATAGCAAGTGGCGGAGCAAGAAATATGGCTCTGCCCGGGCTAGAATTTTAAACTTTAAAATTTTTTACTATTTTAAATTAATCTACCCGGGCTAATATTATATTATTTCAAAATTATACAAAATTTACATATAAATTTTTCAAAAATAAAAAATTAGACCAAGCCCGAGTATTTGTATATTTGGCTCCGCTCGTGAAAATAGTACATCAACTTAATAGTTAAATTTCAATTGTTTTACGTAACATAGATAATTATTACACACGACGATTATATATGATGATATAATGACATTCTTTAAAGTAAAAATGTTTCCAGTAGAAAATATAATGTAGTAAATATAGTACCACGTTGATAACTTGTAACTTATCTGATCTCGAACAAGATAATCTCTAACTCAATACTCGATTACGACAATCCTACCCTGCTATAACATTGGTGTTATCTTTCTTTTCTTTCTTCGTTTTATTTGTTGTAGTTGAAAATCGACAAGAATATTTAATATATAATAATTGCCTCGATTGGCACCTTTCGAAAAATTGTCAATTATTCCTTCAAAGAGATTTTACTAATATCATAATAATTTTTTTTTGAAAAATATCATAATAATTTTTTATGCACTGAAAATAAAATTTTCTGACTTTCAGTGCATCGAGTTCAGAATAATTTAATGCATAAATTTTCTTGTTACATACGAAAATAGGCAAGGGATTTTAGCTACATATTAAAATCAGAATTAGCTACCAACAAGCTGTTGGGAAATCGGTTTTGTCATGTCTAAAATACAGTGAAAAATTAAAAAAAAATATTTTGAAGTTCAAATAACGTCTTTGGACACTCTTACGGTTTAAACATATTAAAGCATTCATAAGATATTAATAAATATACCTTTAGTGAATAAATCACTTGGCACCAACTATTCTGAGATTAACGGAGATAGCTCTTGTAGTATTTCTTACGAATAATCTTCTTAAAGCTTTTATTCAATTCTCCAATCGAGTAGAATTTTTGCTCCTCTTCTAAATTGCACTAAAAAATTTAGAAGAGATTCAAAGTTTAAGATAAAAAAAATTAATTTGACGGCTCAAGCCCTAAAATTCTCTTGAGGTGGCCGAAAACTTGGAGAGGTTATGAGAGTGATTTTCGAAAAATATACGTAGTGGAGGCTAGAGTTTGTGGCCTCCTTACTAAATATCGAATCCTTAAAATATTTTCCTTAATTATAAGTTTATGATTCCTTAATTAAATAATATATTAAAGTCCATTAAGAACTTAAATTATCAATATGTTAGACTTGTACTTCTACAAGCTCATTATACATATTTGTCATTATATTTAATTTAATATTTAATAAACTCAACTGTTGATTTTAATATTTTAAAATCTCAATTTTCATAAATTCAACTCCTTGAATTTATTTTTTTCAAATTTTAATTATTATAATTTCAACTCATTGAATTTATTTTCTCCAAATTTTAATTATCATAATTTCTACTCCTTGAATTTAATATCTAATAATTTTATATAAATTTATATCCTTGAATTTATTGTCTCAACATGAACAAATGATTCAGTGCTTGTATGACTCTCAATGGTTCAGGGATACAGCTATTCGTGGGTTCACAACTCTTTGTGATTCAAAACAATGCCCTTTATTTGGGCTTAACCTAATTTTCCTCATTCCATGCACCAACATTTAATCATGAGAATTTCATAATGCAATTTTTTGATTATACAAATCGAATCATGGTATAAAGAGCATCTAGTAGCACCACTCAATGATTCCCTAAGTATCACTGATAGTACTTGCAAAAATCAATCGATTATGATTAACGTACAATATGGTCCCTTCATCTCATATATCACAATCGAATCTGCAACTATTAATTCAACGAGGGTTGCATATTAGATTCGATAGCTATGTAATAAATTCATGAAATATTCATAGTATATCGCATGCACAACTAGATAACTCTTGTCCCTAATGTACATCTTACGCTCTGACTAGAGATTTCATGCACGACTATTTCGTTAGATCACTTAGGATATCCACACCCGTAAGTTAGCGATAAATCCTCGACTACAATGCACTGGCTACTACACATGTCGCAATTGCACCCAACCTCGCCACCTTGTGACCTTCGCGGAGTCGGTAACGAGGCAAAGTACAATCCTAGTATGTAGAGCCTCAGTGTTGTCCCGGGTTGTAACGACTAATGGTTTATAATCGCAACCACAGATTTTTCCTTTCGATGAATGATAAACACTTGGAAAGTCTGAGGTAGGATTGTTCGGTATAATCATCATATGATTACCTATCTGCATGATTGGACATCTTTATGCCCTTACCATGAAACACGATACACAATATAACAGATGTTATTCTCCAGCTCAAGCGGCCTTTATCCTTGTTTTTATGCAGATGAATCGATTAGGAACATATTTAGAATATACAGTGTTTACAAATTAGTTTCAAGATCGAATTACGATTCATTTTATTAAAGTATAATCAAGGTCTTTATCTATTTTGATCCCATAAGTATACAGATAAAATAAAACGAAAACCATGAAATGTAAATTATATTAAAAGAAATATTGTTAATTACAACCGAGTCAATAAATTTCTTAGCCAACTATTAGCTTACAAAACATATACTCTAACACAAATATATATGAGTATGTCTCTTGTAAGACGGTCTCACGAATCTTTATCTGTGAGACGGGTCAACTCTACCGATATTCACAATAAAAAGTAATACTCTTAGCATAAAAAGTAATATTTTTTCTTGGATGATCCAAATAAGAAATCTGTCTCACAAAATACGACATGTGAGACCGTCTCACACAAGTTTTTGCTAACGTATATACGTGGTGAGGCAAACGAAACGATCGCCTCAGGGACCTAATTTTTATGGGGACCAAAGTGTGTGTGCGTTAGTTTTTTTTTTTTTTTAAAAAAAAGATATTTCTAGAAACTATGTGTATTAGATATATATTTCAAATTTATAAATTATAGAGTAATAAATGTTGGAGATTTAATAAAAAGATCTATAAATCATGTGCTTAAATCCATATATCACAACACGCCAAGAATTCATGTCGAATTATCAGAATATATAAATAACAATAAACACGTACCAGAATCCATTGATTGATCTAGCGTCAGAGTTATGGATCTTCCAAGACAACAGAGAATCGACCACCTTATTCTTACCTTTGATGGGAGAAGGAGAGAGATCTAGAATACGTGCGCCGTATGTATTCTGCATTATATTCTCTGTGCCTTGGGGACCATAACCTTATATAACCTTAGAAGTCTTCAACCCATCATAGAAGACCTAATTGGGCTGTGTTTCTACACATAAGGTGGACCATACCAATTTATTTAATACTTTGGAAACCCATAATTAATTAGATCACTTTATTGGGTCCTTTATTAGATAGCTTGTCCATGTACAATTAATTAAATTATGTGAGCCCACAAAATAATTCCAACAATAAAAACTTAAAAGCCTCATATATGTTTACAGAATTAACGCCAATTTCGTAAATATTAAATTTGATTTTTTATCTTTTTGTAAATTACTTCAAAGTTCAAAACAAGGGTTTCTATTCAACAAAAAACAGACTTTAAGACTTACATCAATAATTTGTTGATATTTAAAATTTGTTTTTAAAAATGATAATTGGGTATCGATTTGAATATTATTTTTTACATTATCTTTGCTTGTATTTTGGAATTTTATCTTTTTAAAATTTTAAAAAAAAATTGTTGGGAATTCAAGAGTATGAAGAATAACCATTTCTCTGATTTTTCTTTAAAAATTTAATTCAATGTAAGCAATATTAGTAACTAGTGTCAAATATTTTCTTGTATATTATTAGGTGAGACTGGCTAAATCTATGTAATAATTTTGATTATTTTTTACTTTTCTATCATTAACAAAATTTTGATTTATTATTTGTGGAGTCTATTTTTTCAAACTCGATCTAGGATTTCGGACTATTTAAATAACACATATTTGTTTTTATACGATATTTTTTAAATTGATTAAATATCTTGTGAGACGGTATCACATATTTTTATTCGTGAGACGAGTCAACCCTGCTCTTATTTACAATAAACAGTATTACTTTTGGCATAAAAAACATTACTTTTCCCATAGGTGACACAAATAGAATATGTGTATCACAAAATTGACTCGTGAGATCGTCTCACATGAGTTTTATGTGTTATTAATAATAATCACAAACCTAACCACCCATTATTAATTTATCGAGGAGCAATAGTATGTTTATAATCTTGTCTACTGTTTAAGTGAGGTAAATATGAAAGTTCAATATACAACAAGGTTAAATTTTTTTTTTTTTGGAAATAAAGGATTAAAATATTTAAATTAAAAATAAAAAGGGGGAAAAATATTAAACCCCTTTACTAAAACTTTGATGTATATATTGTATCTATTAATTTATGTTTACAAAAAAAATAAAAAATAAAATAGTGATGCTTATTGTATCTATTTTGAGAGTAGATCTCTTTTGAGATGGTCTCACGAATTTTTATCTGTGAGACGGGTCATCCCTACCGATATTCACAATAAAAAGTAATAATCTTAGCATAAAAATTAATACTTTTTAATAGATGACCCAAATAAGATACTCATCTCACAAAATATGATCCGTGAGACCATCTCACACAAGTTTTTGTCTTATTTTTTGAAAATAATGTGATACATTGAACTCAACCCTTAAAAGTCATGTAAGAAAATGAGGTGCTTGATGACAGCATGGCTATTTGGAATTCTTCTTTTAAGAAATAAATAAATAAATAAATAAAAACAACAACAACCACCATCAAGATCAATTAGACCAAAAACAAAAAGATATTTCATTTATTGGTGGAATATAATATATTCTATCGATTTGAATTGGCATTCTCGTTAAATAATAACTTAATATACAATTCTTGTTGAAAACTTGATTACATCTTTAAATTAATTGATTCATAAGAATTTTAAGTACATATTATAATTTAATTCTAATACAAGATTAAAATAACAATATTTACAATTACCACGAGTCGACTCATCTCAGGGATATAATATGTGAGGTTGTTACTTAAAAAACCAACACCACGTACAAAATGTAGAATACAAAATATTGGGATGCTATAATTACTTATATAAATTGGGAATGTAAGGAATATGTTGTTTGACAGTTATGAATAAATAGTAAACGGCAATTAAAATAGCAATTTTGTGTTTTATCAGAATTAGGTGTTGTCACAAATGTTATAACATCTTGAACAACATGCAGCGGAATATTAACTTTTCTAACACAAATCGACTTTAAATAAATAAACGGACAAGATTAAATATTTGTGCGGTGCCTTATGGCAAAAATTAATCACTAGAAAACCACAATGTTTACAAAAAAACCTATCACTAGTGATTATAACAAAAATCAATTTTCTCAACAAGTTGAGAAAACCCAATGCTTTCTAAAAACAAGTAACCAAAATAAAAACTAAAACAAGAAAGCCAAAGCGTGATGCCAAAAGGAGAATCCACGAAAACGATCTTCAGCCAACTTCTTCACAGATGTTGTCTGAAGATGTTCTCAACATTCAAGGCAACACGCGATATCTGCACTTTTCAAAACAACATGATCCTTGACGAATTATTTCTTTGATATTCTCTGCATGTACAAGTGCGTGTATGACTATTCTTAATGAAGAAGCCAAGAGAAGATGTCCTTGATCTCTTATTTATAGGTGTAGACTTTTATCTCCACAAGGAAACCTATAACATAAGGAAAGTAAGAGTTTTATTAGAAATAAACTCAATTTAACCATTGATATCATATCTCTATAAATCATTCCAATAAATAACATATCTAGACTACTTTTGAATGATTATCTCCTTATCTAAGAAAGGCAAAATCACATAAAATAATCTACTCAATCAAATCAACAAGGAAAAATAATTTAGAGAAATAATTAAAGATCTAGGGATTATAACAATTAAAGTCGAGAATATTATTTCCCTTAAATCTCCCTCTTTTCGCCTTTCTTGGACAAAAATGAGATCAAACCCTTTTGTCCTTGATTTAGCTCAAATACACTCCCCCTGAGTTAGTAAACTTTTCTGCCCCTGAATAAAATGCTGTTAGTAAGAGTGTTGTTAGTAATATTGGCAACATTCGAGACAACACCTGCAACAGTTTCATTAACAGTTATAAGACGACTACATCTGAGGAGAGAGAACAACCTAGACCGAGATATTAGCAAAATAAGAACACAAACAGAAACAAACAAAAAATCTACACATCATCATCTTCATCACTACTGTCCTCTTACTCATCATCATCCTTAGTCCCTGACGGACCAGCACCCGTTTGAACATCTCCCCCTTTTTGTCCGGGAAAGACACTTACTTCCAAGAGAAACCTGAGGTCAGCAGCCAAATCTTCATAATACTCCTAGTCTGTCTTAAGCTGGGATATCTTTTTAATAGCATGATCGAGATGAGCCTGAACTCCAGCTATAGGAATCTTCACACAATCAGCAGTTGGTGTATGAGATGTGGACCCTTGAGAAGGTCCAGAAGCAGGAGCTGTTATGGTAGGGTCTATCCAGGGAAGGTCAATCTTGCGGTTTCCTTTGAAGAAGGCAAGGGCGATTTTGATTGTTTCACTGGATTCAGACAATCCCTCACTTACATCTCGAACAAATCCCAGGGATACCAGTATCCCATAGATCAAACTGGGAAATGGTAGCTTGGATGACTTCAAACCTCCATTCGCATACTGTATGACAGTATAAAAGATGAGACGCCCAAGGTTCAAAGTGCAGTTGCCAATGGCAAACAGAGTCAGTGCCTGGGACTTAGTGACCACCGTAGTGTTGGTGGTTGGTGTCCAGTTTCGGATGGTAATCTTGTGCAGCACCGAGTATAGGGACGTGAGATTTGAAACGGAGACCTTATGTGGATGAGCAGGGAATTTGCTAAGCACGCCACCAGTTAGGACAGAGATTACCTCATCAAGATCCGGTTGAGGACCTACAACAATTTCAAGTGTATTGGAATAAGTATTGATGACATGAGGTTCGAAATTATACAACGTGTAGCGTACAAACACTTGACCAAATTTCGCCGAGCTCGCATTACCAACACCCGACGAGAGGTTGCCATAGAACTCAAGAACAACTTTGGGGCAATAAGGCTGTACAGAGGAGATGGTGGAGAATAGTCCGCGAGACTTGAGAAAATATATCAGATTGTTTCGAGAGAAGGCTTCCATATCAGCATTGCGTTCTTCAATAAATCTCCGATTGGTGTAAAGATCCCAGTTGGAGAATGATGTCTCAGTTTAAAACTTGGTATTGAAGCTGCTGTCTAGATCATAGTCACTGAGGTTAGTGTCGTCTGAGGTGTCCTCAACATCCAACACAACATTTGTAGCAGCACGTGCATCTTCAACTCTTGTAGCATCAGAGGCAATGTCCTCATCAGGGTCTCCCGCTGAGTGATGAGAGTGTGTACCAGAGTCTTCACTGTCAGATAGGGTTGTGGTAGCTTCAGTCTTCTTCTCAGACACATGCTAGATTGGATAGACATGTGCAGGAGAGGCATGGGCAGTCTTTTTGGCCTTTTTCAATTCAGCCAACACCTAGGCCAAAGATACTTCATCCTCATCAGACGAGGACTGTTCCTTAGGTGCATCTTGTGTGGCATGAACAGGGGGTGCGAGTCTTCTGTGGAGGACGAGGAAGGCTTGGTGGCAACACGTGGTGCGGGCTTTTTGCGGGCAACTAACTCGTAGTCTTCGTCATTTGAATCATCTCCCGACGTCTCTACCGGATCAATGAGTGAAGGGCGAGTGGAGGGTTGTCCCTTATAGCGAAATCGTTTGCCTTGTGTGAGATCAGGGTTATATCCGGCCTGCCTTTTTGAGCGTCTTTTTGGAGGAGAGGGTGGATCGAAAAACCTGATGATAGGTGGGTTATCCACGTCCAGTACATTTCCAGGCTCACCTGGTGCAATAATCTCCAGGGGCTCCGGCGTAAGAGCAGCGGTGATGATTTGTAAGTTGGAACCCATGTGTGTTGCATCGGATGTTGCAGGAGATGGGGCAACATCCTCTGTGTGACTCATTTCACTGCGGATATCTTGGGGATCAAAACCCTTTCCTGCCATCGTTTAGATTGTGAGAAACGAAAATTACCCAAAACGAAGATTAGCAGAAAAATTTGCGAGCAAGAAACTTCGAGAAATAATTAGGCAAGTAATGATAGTTTAGGCTGTGTAAATCAAGGGGATAAACATAAACCTACAGTGCAACGGTAACATGCCATATCAATAACTGACTCAGTCCAACGGTAAAAAAAAGGGCAAAATTTAACTGTTATTATCTTTAGAAATTATCTCGATAATTATGTGCAATTACTTTTCAAAAAATAAGTCCAGAAATAAAACCCACATCGAATTTTAGCTCCACTTAACATCAAAGAGCACATGATTTTGATTTCCTGCAAAAATTGGATTTTTATAGAATTTTTCTTTGTTTTCATACGAATATCCTTATGACATGGCAGAATTCACAAAGTTATGTTTATGCATGACTTATGGATGTCTAACAATAGAATGTAACATAAATAGAAACATGAGAGCAAATATGAGATATGTGTACAGATGAGGTGTTGTCACAATTGTTGGCAACATCTTCTGACAACACCTACAATTCCAGAAACATTTTCCAATTTTTCTTCACACTAACTTATAAACTTTCTGAAAATAGAAGTGACAGCTCCCACACTAGAAGAACAGTCTTCAATGGACTCTTCTAG
Organism: Primulina huaijiensis; assembly: GCF_012295235.1. Taxonomy (NCBI): domain Eukaryota; kingdom Viridiplantae; phylum Streptophyta; class Magnoliopsida; order Lamiales; family Gesneriaceae; genus Primulina; species Primulina huaijiensis. The sequence continues at coordinate 19,523,600 of NC_133309.1, read as the reverse complement.
GTAACTTTTTCCATTTTCTTCTATTTCTGTGTTAATATTTAGAAGGGGTAGCTCCCGCACTAAATGTCCAGCCTTCATTGGGCTAATTTAGGCAGCTTTTTCCATTTTTCCTTCTTAATCGCGGACCCAAAATTTTAATCACAATTTTTTTTTCAAATTCTTCTTGGATTACTTGTCACATTGGTTAAGGTCAAGTGATCATTCTTCAATGCTTTTGTGACTAAATTCACATGTAAAGGTGTGAAGTTTTAAGAGATAACTAGGAATTGTATGTGCATCAGAAAATTATGTTACACAGTTTCAACACAACATATCACAGTATGAATGCAATGCAGTATGTCTAAGTCCTAAAGATGCAAATACATGGTAGATGTTGTCCGAGATGTTGTAACATCTGAGACAACATCCAAGAATGATTAGACAGAACACATGCTGAGAGATTTCCTAAGGTTGGAGAACCTCTCAAAATCTAATGCTTTGGTGAATATGTCGGCCAGTTGGTTATTTGTATCAACAAAATCCATTCGAATCAATCCCTTTTCTACAAGATCTCGAATAAAATGATGTCTTATGTCAATGTGCTTTGTTCGAGAGTGTTGTATTGGATTTTTTGAAATGTTAATCGCACTAGAATTGTCACAGTATATAACCGAAGGTTCACTCTTTAATCCATAATCTTCTATCATTTGATTCATCCACAAAAGTTGAGTGCAACCACTTCCAGCTGCCACATATTCAGATTCAGCAATAGAAAGTGACACACAGTTCTGTTTTCTACTATGCCATGAGATCAAATTATTTCCAAGGTAGAAACAACCACCAGAAGTACTTTTTCTATCGTCTAAATCTCCGGCCCAATCAGCATCTGAAAACCCAACTATATTTGAGTTGGTTTTGTTTGTATACCATAATCCTAAGTCAATGGTTCCGGCTATGTATCGTAAGATAAGTTTTACGGCTTTTAAGTGAGAAATATTAGGATTATATTGGTATCTAGCACATAAACAAACACTAAACATTAAGTCATGGCGGCTAGCCGTCAAGTACAAGAGACTTCCTATGATGCTGCGATATACGGTGTTTTCAACATTTACGGCAGCATCGTCTTTGGATAATTTTTCATTCGATCCCATAGGTGTCTTCATGTGCTTGGTGTTTTCATTAGCAAATTTCTTTATCAGATTTTTGGCGTACTTACTTTGGCACAAAAAGATGTCATCATGCATTTGTTTGATTTTTTTAGCCAAGAAAGAAATGTAATTCACCAACCATGCTCATTTCAAATGTAGTAGACATGCATTCAACAAAATCATTAGCATGTTTTTGGGATGAAGAACCGAAAATGATATCATTAACATAGATTTGGCAAATAAGGATCTCACCTTTGGATTTTTGAATGAAAAGAGTCTTATCTACCTCACTTCTTTTGAATCCGATTTCGAGTAGGTATTCAGTCAGTCTGCCATACCAAGCACGGGGTGCTTGCTTCAAGCCATAGAGAGCCTTTTTCAACTTGTACACATGATCAAGATTATGCGGATCTTCGAATTCTTTAGGCTATCTAACATATACTTCTTCACACAAGATACCATTTAAAAATGCGCTTTTAACATCCATTTGGAACAATTTGATTTTCATAAAGCGTGCAATGGCTAACAAAAGTCGGATTGACTCAATGCGAGCAACAGGTGCAAAGGTCTCATTAAAATCAACCCCTTCAACCTGTGTGTACCCTTGAGCAACCAACCTTGCTTTGTTTCCAATGATGTTATCTGACTCATCAGTTTTATTTTTAAAAATCTATTTTGTTCCAATTATATTGCCATGATCAGGGGGTGGAACCAAAGTCCAAACATCATTTCGAACAAACTCTTCAAGCTCATCATGCATAGCATTGGTCCAAAACTAATCTTTTAGCGCTTCATCTACATTTTTAGGTTCAAGTTGAGATACAAAGCATGAAAATCTAACCTGTGAGTACATGGTACTCATGCACACTAGTCCAACCATTTTTCGATAGTCAACTTTGCCTTTTTTTTGGGTTTGGAATTCTTCACGCATCCCTCCAATGATTTGAGATGATGGATGGTTCTTTTGGATTTTCTTGAAATACACGATCCATCATCTACTGCCTTATCATTGCTGTGAGCATCTTCTTGTGATTCGGTGACTTCAGTGTCACATGTTGTGTCAGATGATGCAACATCTGGGGCAACATCTATATTTTCCAGTGGCATTTGATTTTCCAGAAGGTCTTCAACATCATCTTCAACAGTTTTCTTCTAAAGATCTGCACAGTCATCAAAAACAACTTTAATAGATTGCATAATAGTCCTAGTTCTTAAGTTAAACATACGATAAGCACGACTATTAGTGGCATATCCANTTGCTGTGAGCATCTTCTTGTGATTCGGTGACTTCAGTGTCACATGCTGTGTCAGATGATGCAACATCTGGGGCAACATCTGTATTTTCCAGTGGCATTTGATTTTCCAGAAGGTCTTCAACATCATCTTCAGCAGTTTTCTTCTAAAGATCTGCACAGTCATCAAAAACAACTTTAATAGATTGCATAATAGTCCTAGTTCTTAAGTTAAACATACGATAAGCACGACTATTAGTGGCATATCCAAAAAATAAACACTCATCACTCTTTGAATCAAACTTAGCTAGTTGATCCCTGTCATTCAAAGTGTAACACACACAGCCAAAAACATGGAAATATTTAAGATTAGGCTTTCTTCCCATGATTATTTCATAAGAAGTCATGGTTAATCCACTTCTTAAATAGACCCTATTCAAAATATGGCATGCTGTATTAAGGGCTTCTGCCCAAAAACGCTTTGAGATATTCTTTGAAGCTAGCATCACCCTTGCCATTTCTTGCAAAGTTCTGTTCTTACGTTCGGCAATGCCATTTTGTTGTGGTGTTTTTGGTGCTGAAAATACGTGTGAAATACCTTTCCTGCTACAGAAGGATGAAAATGAAATGTTTTCAAATTCTTTACAGTGATTAGTTCTGATCTTTCTTACCTTCAGGTTGTGGAAGTTGGTGATTCTTTTGATCAAATTTTTGAATACATCGAAAGTATCTGATTTCTCTCTAATAAATCTAACCCATGAAAAACGTGAGAAATCATCAACACACACAAAGAAATATTTTTAACCTCCGAGGCTTTCAACTTCCATAGGACCCATTAGGTCCATGTGTAGTAACTCCAGACAACGTGTTGTCCTAGATGTTGCCAACACTGGATGCGACACGCGAGTCTGTTTAACTTTTTGACAATCTCCGCACACATATGGTATACAAGAAGAGAGATTAGGTATACCTCTAACTGCATCGTACTTACTCAAGTTCTTTAAAGTTTTAAAGTTTGTATGGCCGAGTTTTTGATGCCAAAGGTCAAGTTCGGTGATTTGCGCATGTTTGCATGACAGTTCTTCACCTATTTGGTAGCAATTGTCCGACGTCCTTGTACCTGTCATAATGCACTTGTTAGCTTCATCAAAAACTTCGCAATTATGTTTATCAAACTTAACAAGCAAATTATTATCACACAATTGGCTTATGCTTATAAGATTCGAATTTAATCCTTCAACATGAAGCACATTGTGGAGTTTTGGTAGTCCTTCAACATTCAAGGTTCTCTTTCCAACAATCTTTCCTTTAGCTCCCCTCCATAGGTTACTCTACCACATTTTTATTCAACATAATCTATGAGATATTCTCGTGATTCCGTCATGTGGCGTGAGCTTCCACTATCAAAGTACCAATGACCTGCAGTGTTAGTTTTCAATGAAGTATAGACAACATTACAGTGAGTTTTTACCTTTGGTACCCAAATTTGTCTTACTGAAGGTCGGTGGTAGGAGGTGTTGCGGGAGATGTTGGACAACATTCGGGGTAACATCCGGCTCGACTTTTGATTCATGCAGTCATCCAAGAGCTTAAAACAATAGGGCTTGATATGACAAGGCTTGAAGCAGTAATGACTAACATACCTGCGTTTTCTCTTCTTAGGAATAGGTGCAGCAAGTTGTCTTTTCGGTAGAGGGCTTCTGATTTGTGACTTGGGTTATGGTTGTGGAGATGTGTCAGCCTTTCCCTTCACAAAAACTGTCGACTTGGAAGATTCACCAATTTCAAACACACTGTCTTTGAAGCCTAAGCCTTTCTTGTCATCTCTTCCTATCAAAAGTATGGATTCAAGTTTTGATGTGCTCTTATTGAACTTAGACAAGGTTTCAGTTGCCTTTTGGAGCTCATCCTTAGTCTTGCATAGTTCCAAATCTTTTTTGCTTACAATTACTTCAAGTTTGGCAACCACAGCTTTTATATCAGTGTTCTCCTTCATAAGAGTAGAATTCAGCTGGTTTCTTTTGGTCCAATCTTCAAACAGCTCTTCATATAGCTTTTGTACACTCTCAAGAGTAATTTCTTCATCGTCAGCTTCCAAATCATCATCCGCACTTGAGTTTCCAGAAGTTGTAGATTTTAAAAAGATTGATTTTTTGCAGATGTTGCGGCCAGGTGTGGCAACACCTAGGGCAACACCTAAAGGATTCACCTGCAGCCAGCGTCTTTCTGTCAATAATGCAGTCAGGGAGGTATGATTTTCTTCCTCAGTAGGATTCTCCTCCACATCAGATTCTTCATCGCTTAGGGAAACATTGTAGCCTTTATTTTTTCACAATCTGTTGGCACATTCATTGACATAGTGACCGAAGCCTTTACATTCCCTACACTGCACTGAATCATACCTTTTTGAATTGTATTGTCCCTTGCCTTAATCCCTTGGTTGAAATTGTTGCTTGGCAGGGAGCTTTTGTGGCCTTTCAGGTGCAGGAAGACTTGGAAAATTTTGAGGATTGTCCAGCTTTCTTATCTCTGATTTTTTTCAAATAATCCCCAAATTTCTTTGTTATATAAGCAATGGAATTCTCACAAAGGTCGGATTCGTTAACTTCTTTGGATATTTGAAGAAGGTCATCATAAGAGTCATTAGAGACTTGAAATGCTATAGTCTTTCCCTTGTCTTTCTGCTGCATATCCATGTTCATTTCAAAGGTGCGGAGTGAACTTATTAATTCTTCCAGTGCCATTGAAGTTGTGTCTTTAGCTTCATCAATTGCACATATTTTTATGTTAAACCTCTCGAGCAGAGATCGGAGAACTTTGCTGACCAACCTTTCATGCGATATGGGATCACCTAGACTGAAAGCTTCATTCGCAATTTCCCCGAGATGTCGATCATAATCTGTTATAATTTCGGTTTCTTCCATTCTCAGATTCTCGAACCTTGAGGAAAGCATTCTCAACTTTGTCCTCCTCACACTTTCCGAGCCTTCACAATGCTTTTGAAGAGTTTCCCATGCATCCTTGGCAGAGGTGCAGTTCGTAATTAAGGTGNTTTGCATGCGGTTGGATTACGTTGTCTAAATTTTGGACCTTACAGTGAACATGTTCATGTCCACAGAAGAGAAGATCGCATTCAGTACTTTTGAGTTGTGATTCGAACTTTGTATTTCATCAGCAGTCCAGTCACTTTCTGGTTTTGTCAGGCTGTCTCCGTCTTCGTCTTCCTTTTTGGGTGGAGTCCATCCATTGATGACACGTTGCCATGCTCGTTCATCTATGGATTTTATGTAATACCTTATTTTTACCTTCCATAAGCTGTAGTTAGTTCCATCGAGGACCGGTGGTCGAAGTACTGCATTGGCAAGTAATGTGTCCATTTGAATATATCCGTCAAACAAAAGCAAAAACCAGAATCAGCACTTAGTATATCAAGAGTAGGCTCTGATACCACTTGTAAGGAATATGTTGTTTGACAGTTATGAATAAATAGTAAACGGCAATTAAAATATCAATTTTGTGTTTTATCAGAATTAGGTGTTATGCTAGATGTTATAACATCTTGAACAACATGCAGCGGAATATTAACTTTTCTAACACAAATCGACTTTAAATAAATAAACGGACAAGATTAAATATGCACAAGTATAAATACTTGTGCGGTGCCTTATGGCAAAAATTAATCACTAGAAAACCACAATGCTTACAAAAAAACCTATCACTAGTGATTATAACAAAAATCAATTTTCTCAACAAGTTGAGAAAACAAATGCTTTCTAAAAACAAGTAACCAAAATAAAAACTAAGACAAGAAAGCCAAAGCGTGATGCCAAAATAAGAATCCACGAAAACAATTTTCAGCCGACATCTTCACAGATGTTGTCTGCAGATGTTCCCAACATTCAAGGCAACACGCGATATCTGCACGCTTCAAAACAACACGATCCTTGACGAATTATTTCTTTGATATTCTCGGCATGTACAAGTGCGTGTATGACTATTCTTAATGAAGAAGCCGAGAGAAGATGTCCTTGATCTCTTATTTATAGATGTAGACTTTTATCTCCACAAGAAAACCTATAACATAAGGAAAGTAAGAGTTTTATTAGAAATAAAATCTATTTAACTATTGATATCATATCTCTATAAATCATTCCAATAAATAACATATCTAGATTACTTTTGAATGATTATCTCCTTATCTAAGAAAAGCAAAATCACATAAAATAATCTACTCAATCAAATCAATAAGGAAAAATAATTTTAGAGAAATAATTAAAGATCTAGGAAATTATAACAAATAAAGTCGAGAATATTATTTTCCTTCAGGGAACCGTGAAGCTTGACTTTTATATGATTTAAAAGATTGAGTTATATCATTATCACCAACTACAACTTTCAATCGTCTTACATAAAAATATACAAGACTATGCGATTTTTAAAGTAAGAAAATCACGACACTTACAAAGAATAAAAATAAAAAAAAATAATAAATAATAAAATAGACAAATGGAATAAAACAACACTATTTTATATAGGGTTTCCTAAAATTTGTGGGACCAAATTCTAACAACTGTCAAACATAAACACTTTTATTAATGTTAAATGATGTATTAGTTCACCTCAAACATAAGCTTATGGTTGCATTAAAATAAGGTTTAACTTGTTCTATGAAGATATGCCAAAATCTGTCCCTCAATATTTATCGCATATATCTTTCACACTTAAATTCTTTCTTTAATGTATACCAAAATCTTGGTCAAGATAAAACTTTTAAAAATTGTGAGTGGAGGCATTTTTTTATAATTAATAAGAAATTTCATTTTTAAAGTGCTGAAAGACAAAAAAATCTTATCTTCTAAAATAGACTTTGTCCTTAGGATCAAGAAAGTTACTCATATTTGTATTAATAATCCTCAAATAATTAATAAAAAGGATTTTTTTCGTGTTATAATTGTTGATAATGATATAATTCTAATCTTTTATATCATGCAATCTAAATATCACGTGTTGATCGTTGTTAGATTAGATACAATTATATTTACTCCCAATAGACTTGATCTATTGACTATTGCTTTGATTTTTTATTTCCCCTCCAAAATATATTTTTCTATTTTTCTCATATATCTAATATTGTCAAAAAATAAAAAATTTCAGTAAAAAATAAAATCTCAAACACACAAAATTTATTAAACTACATACTTTTATTAAATTTTTTCCATTCAATTGTGTATCTTATTCACAAATTGAGAGACCTATTTATAGAATCTCTTTGAAAATAATCAAAAAATAATTACATCATTACATACATCATCACACACTAATTTTCAATATTTCCAACTCTTATTTTCAAAAATTTCTCTTGTAATGATGATCATGATACAATGATTGTCTTCATTACATGTTTTTATATTGTCTCGTTAAAAACCTTATTAGGAAAAATCCTTTGGGATAAAAATCATAGTAAAGAAAAAAGAGTGCAGTCACGTAAATTCTCTCTCATGTTAACACGAACGATTCTTCAAGAATTTTGTAGATTGCACATTCTAATGTTATATATATGCTTTCTGAATATTGTCGTAGGAAGTGTCTTTGTTAAGAGATCTGATGAGTTTTCACTTGATTGATGAATGCAACGAATATTAATATCTTTATTCTTCTTTAGCTCTTGGGTGAATGCAAAGAACTTAGAGGGAATATGTTTAGTTATGTCATTTTTTATGTATCATTCTTTCATTTGAGTAACACATGCAGAATTATCTTCATATATTGTAACATGCTTCTTGTCGAATGATAATCCGCATGAGATTTGGATATGTTGGGTAATTGATTTTAGCCAAACACATTCATGGTTTGTTTCATGTAATGCAATAATCTCGACGTGATTTGATTAAGTTGTTACGAGTGTGTATTTCTGTAAATGCCAAGAAATTGCAGTGCCTCTACGAGTAAATACATATCCAGTTTGCAATTTCACAGAATAATATTATTTGGGATTTGAACTTTGTGCTTCAGAAATCTTAAATCCTTCAGGGATTTTCATATATACATTACTATCGAGTGATCCGCATATCTAAGCTGTGACAACATTCATAAGGCGCATTTCTAAATTTTCAGATACCGCCAAACTAATCAAATACCGAAACATAATTGCATCTATAACAGGAGAATACGTTTCTTCATAATCAATTCCAGGCCTTTGAGAAAAACCTTGTGCAATAAGTCGAGCTTTATATCTTACTATTTTATTCTTCTCATTTCGCTTTCGAATAAAAATCCATTTGTACCCAACAGGTTTTACACTTTCAGGTGTAAGGACTCTATGTCCAAAAACAATACGTTTATTTATCGAATCCAAGTCAACCTGGATGGCGTCATTTCATTTTATCCAGTCTTGTCGATTTTTACATTCACCAAAAGATTTTGATTCATGATCATTGTCATTTATGATGTCAAATGCCACATTGTAAGAAAATATCTCATCAATTTCTTTTATATCTTTTCTGTTCCATATTGTTTCATTATTAATATAATTGACAGAGAATTCACGATTCTCATCAGTTTGTAGTTCTAACAAAACATTTTCATTAACATGTGTTTTTGCCGTAATATCATTCTCTATTTCATAATCATCGTGTTTCTCTATGTATTTTTTTTAGGATTGTTATCCTTGTAACCGATTATCCTTCCACGATTCAATCTTTTTATGACATCATGAGTGTCTTCAATTTGTTTTTTTGGAATTTCAATTCGAGCAGGAGCATTTACAGCATGTATATATGATTTAGTTATCCATTTTGTTTCTGCAAATGTATCTGGCATTTGATTTTCTATTCTTTTCAAGTGCACAATTTGTTGTACATCTTTTTCACATTGTTTAGTTATTGGATCTAGATGTAACAATGATGATACATATCATGTAATTTCCTTTTTGATATTCTTTTCTCCCCCTAACATTGAGAAGATTTTCTCATTAAAATGAAAATCAGCAAAACGTGCTGTAAACACGTCGTTTGCCTGAAGCTAAAGATATCGGATGATTGATGAACTATCATAACCGATATAAAATTCGATCTTTTTTTGAGGTCCTGTTTTTGTTCGTTGAGATGGGGCAATAAGCACATATACCATTCATCTAAAAATTATCATATGAGAAATGTCCGGTTCTTTACCAATACAACCTGCAATGGAGAGTATTTATTATATGTACTTGGTCTAATACGAATTAATGCAGCAGCATGTAAAATTGCATGTCTCCATATAGAAATAGAGAGTTTTGTTTTCATAATCATTGGTCTAGCAATCAGTTGTAGACGTTTAATCAATGTTTCAATTAATTCATTTTGTATATGTATATGAGCAACATGATGCTCGACAGTGATTCCCATTGACATACAATAATCATTGAAAGTCTGTGAAGTAAATTCAACATCATTATCAAGTCTAATTTTCTTGATTGTATAATCAAGCAATTGATTCTGCAATTTTATTATTTGAGCAAGTAATCTTGCAAATGCCACATTCCGAGTTGATAATAAATATACATGTGATCATCTGCTGGAGTCATCAATCAATACCATAAAATATCCATGAGAATATATGTCATTAAAATTCAAAAAAAAAATTCAATTGTGGTGAATACAAAGTATCATTTATCAGAAATTTTGTACCATTAGGTAACAAAAAATGTGCTTTACCACAACCTTTAATCAAGTCTACATGACCGATATTGTATTCATCTTTGTTTTTGTTGGTTTTAGTTTCAAGAAATATCTTTTATCTCGGAGAAGAGTTTGCGTTGTACCACTATCAGGATGCAAACTTTCATGAGATTAATTCTTTATTTAGCTTCGTTCATAGCATTTTCCATATTTGAACTTCAAACAAAATATGTAATGAAAAAAATATCTGACAATACATATGTAATTTATTGAAAAATATAACACATATCATAATTTTACAATAAAACATTATCATATGAGTATATGAAAAATAAAATAATTTACATTTCTATCCCACCGGTATATTGATCATTTTCAGATAAATCATTCAGAAAATCTGCAGCATCAAAATGAGTTGAATTCCTCAAACGGTCACCGTGTTCAGTGAAGTTGGCCGCTTTTTCTTTTTTCTCTATTGATTCTTTATAGAGCTTACAAAGGTGCTCGAGGCTCGACAAATACGAGACCAATGTCCTGGAGTGCCGAATCTAAAACAAGAACTTTCAAATCGTTTTGAGTGATTTTCATTAACACTCATGTTCTCATAATGCTTTTTTAGTGGGTGGTTCGTGAAGTCCTTTTGAGATGAGTTATAGAAGTAACTATCTTGATTGTTTTTAAAAACACAGCCGCGACCACGACCACTTCCACGTTCAAGACCACGATCTCGACCAAAACCTTGTCTACAACTTTGATTTTGGTTTACAGGTTTAAATTCATTTTTACTTACGACATTTATTTCTGGAAATGTTGTTGATCCAGTAGGTCGGGATTGATGATTTCTCATTAGCATCTCGTTGTTATTTTTCGCCAGAAGAAGACATGCAATAAGTTCAGAATATCTCGCAAATCCATGCATTCTATATTATTACTGTAGAGTTATATTTGACGCATGAAAAGTGGAACATGTTTTTTCAAGCATTTCAAATTCTGTAACCTCGTGTCAACAAAATTTTAATTGCAATATTATTCTATGCATTTCGAGTTGTAATCACTGGCTTTCTTAAAATCTTGGAATCTTAACATATTCCATTCATTAACTACGGTCGTAAGTATAACTACCTTTATATGTTCAAATCTTTCGTTTAATCATTTCTACAAAGCCATGAGATCTTTTTCAATGAGATATTCACATTTTAATCTTTCATCAAGATCTCGACACAAAAATATCATAACTTCTGCTTTTTCTTGTGATGATGAGATACCATTTTTTTAATGGTTTTATTTAGACCTAATGACTCAAGATGTATTTCTACATTGAGAGTTCATGGTATATAATTTTTCCTGTAATGTCAAGCGCAACAAATTCGAGCTTTGCCAAATTTGACATAGTGGTACTAGAAAAAAAAATAACAATGCATTTTATTAGTTAATTTCCAAATCTATTAATATTCCAATACAAAGTAACGAATAAATTATAAGTACAAGCATACTTAAAAATAAAGAAAAAATTGGGGCGGATATTCTCCAATAAATACAAGACTAATGAGTATAATAAACAAAATAATTATACAAAATAACCTTGAAAGAACCATCTTCTACTTTTTCGAAAAATTTATGAAAAAATTTTTTAAGGAGGAAGAGTAAGTTTGGAGTTATTCAATGTATTTGTGATAGGGCAAAAACTAGTAGTTTATGATCGCTTATACAAATACAAAATCTTAAAAAAAATTTATGTATATGCATAATTTTATGGTAATAATATGATGTATATAATGTTAATCATGTTTAAATAATTATGTATATCACATCACATTATTATAATGAGGTATCAGGAACTCTTTTTATATAATATTGTGATATTTTTAATATATATATATAATTATTATATAACACAATAAAAATATCTAAACAGTGAAATAATCACATCACTTTATTATAATAAAGTGTCATAGACTCATTTTATATAATAACATGATATTATATATAAAATATATACAAAAATAAATAAACAGTAACACAATAAAAATATATAAACAGTGTAATAATATAATCACATCACATTATTATAATAAAGTATCATAGACTCCTTTAATATACATGATATTATATATTAAATATATAAACAATAAAAAATAAATAAATAATAAAATAAATATTATTACTTTTGATATCGTTACATTTTTCTTGTGTTTTGTAGTCTGGAAAAATATGGAGAACCATATAATTTCGTGCTGATAACACGTTAAAAATAAAAATTTACAGTAAAAAATAAAATCTCAAACTAACAAAATGTATTAAACTACACACTTTTATAAAAAATTTTCCACTCAATTGTATATCTTCTTCACAAATTGAGAGACTTATTTATAGAATCTATTTGAAAATAATTCAAAAATAATTACATCATTACATACATCATCAGACACTAATTTTCAATATTTTCAACTATTATTTTCAACAAATAAAATAAATATTTTCAACTAGATTTTTTTATCGCTTTTAAAAAATACTCATTTATTATACTATTATTTTTATAGCAATAAAATCTCTAAACGCTATCTTTTTTTCACTAAAAGAAAATTCATTTTTAACAACACATCAAAGACAACGGTTTTAATAAAAACCGCTGTCTTTTTACTTTTAATAACGGTTTTAACAAAAACCGTTGTCGTAGCCTAAAAAAATCCGCTCAAAGAAAACGGTTTTTTTAAAACCGTTGTCTTTGATATATCTATGACAACGGTTAAAAACCGTTTAACCGTTGTCTATGAGCGTTTTTTTTTACTACGACAACGGTAACCGTTGTCTATGAGCGTTTTTTTTTGGGCTACGACAACGGTTTTTAAACTGTTGTTTATTAGCGTTTTTCTTCAAGTTACGACAACGGTTTGTAAAGAACCGTTGTCTTTCAACTCGTTTTTCTATAAATTTGTTGTCAATATTACATTTTGCGACCAAAATTAGCGACGGTTGTACTATATCGTCACTAATTTAAATCTTGCGACGATTATACTTTAACCGTCGCAAAATTTAGCGACGGTTTTAAGTAAAACCGTCGCCGATGTAAATATAGCGACGGTTTTACAAGAACTGTCGCTAAGTTTAGCGACAATGTCTTTAAACCGTCGCTAAATTTAGCTACAGTTTTGGTTATACTGTCGCTGATCTAAAATCAGCGATGGTTTATACTTAACCGTCTCTATATTTAGCGACGGTTTTTAATAACCGTCGCTAAATATAGCGACAGTTCATGTAAAAGCGTCGCTAATTTTAAATCGGCGACAGTTAGAAAAATAACCGTCGCGAATTCAAAACTGTCGCAAACTGTCTATAAATATCCCCACCCTCGGTCCATTTTCTACCATACAACTTCACAACACTTAAAATTTTTCTCCCTTATAAAATTTTAGTTTCGATTTTCTCTTTACAGTTTAATAAATTTTTAAAATATTATTAAAATTTCGACGGTAAATCACAAATATAATTTGCATATTATCGTGAGTTTTTTTGTATATTTATTAAAATATTAAAAGTGAAATTTTTTTTATTTTACTGAATAAATTAGCGACGGAAAGCATACAAAACCGTCGCTAATATTAGCGACGAAGTTTATGAAACACCGTCGCTAAATGTAGCGACGGTGTATTAAACCGTCGCCGTTTAGCGACCGTTTAAATTACGACCGTCGCTAAGTTTAGCGACGGTTAATGATTATGTCCGTCGCGCAAAAAGTTGCGACAGTTTTTTAAAAACCGTCGCAAATTGTAACTACCACATCACTCCAAAACCGTTGTTATTTAGCGAATGCTTTAACCACAAGACCTTTAACAAATGTTTTATATACCTATGACAACGGTTTTTCACTGTCGTCTTTAGACGTCTACGACAACGGTTTTTCACCGTTGTCTTTGAGCACACCCTTTAACCACAGGGCTTCTAACAACGGTGTTATTTGACCTACGACAACGGTGTTTAACCGTTGTCTTTTGTCCTTTTTTTTCTTTTTAGTGTTTGGTTACATTTTAAAAAAAAATTAAACTAATTTTATAGAATAATTTATGACATGATTTGAAAAGTATCCAAAAGACAATCGTGAGTCGACAATAATACGTGAATCCACTAAAACAGTGGTAGATTTCTTGAGCAGCTACGTAGATTGATTGAATCCCCAATCTTTTCTTTTGACTTTTGTTCATTTTTTAATTAATATAATATTACATTATCTTTTATCCTTTATAAGATCGAAAGGAATATTTGTATATTTAATTGCCCAAGTGGCATTTTTAATTTATGTAAACACGCACTAAATCCACTTTCGTAAGAAAAAAGTTTATGATATCTACTAGATTAATATTATTAGTCAAATTAAATAATACTTTGCATGAGACAATTTTCCCTTATATATTATTTCTTTGATATTGACCAAATGTAATTATAAAACTCTAAATTAATGCTTGTTTTCAGCATTGCCATGCACAATCAAATACAAACAACTTTTTTGCTATATAAGGAAGAGGTGGGTAGAACATTGTAGGTGCATCAATTGAATAAAGACATCCTCACACTCATATTCTCCCTAGAAAAATATGTCTAGCTTTCAAGAATCCCCTTTAAATAAATCTAGCAAGGTCAAACTATTCGGGTTCGAGCTCGAAACAAGACATGGCCCTGAGACGATCTCGTCTGTGATATCATCTTCGGCGACGGAGAAAACCTCGCCGGAGAACAAGAAGTTGGAGTGCACATATTGTTTCAAGGTTTTTGGAAACTCCCAAGCATTAGGGGGGCATCAAAATGCTCATAAAAAGGAGAGAATGAGGAAAAAAAGGCTTCAACTTCAAGCAAGAAAGGCCATGAGCATCAATTATTATATTCAACCCTTTTATAATAATCATAAAATCAGTCCTAATTGCAAGTATAATTCCAATTATGATCAACCCTTTTCTAACTCGACGTGGCTTTATGATCCCTCATGTCACGTTTTTCCCCAATCCTCACCTTATGAAAAACTGCAAATAAGTTTTCGTCCTACTGATTCTGATGATATTAATATTATTGATTATGAAAGTTGGAGGTGGCACAACTCGCCTCGACTAATAGACCGGTCCAGCTCGTCTCAACAAAATACTCGTACTTTCGGTCCAAAACATGCGAACGAATCGACGAAGATGAAGATGAAGATGAAGATTTGGCCTTCCTCTTGGCCTAGTTCAAAGAAAATTAGTGATGGTGAAACTTTAGATCTTCAATTAGGGTTGAGTTTATATTCCACAGTTTGAAATGATTTAGAAGAAACTTTAACATTTATAGTGTTTATTTATTTACTTACTTGTTTCTATGGTAAATTTAATGAATATTTTATTCTTTTGTATTATTTGTATTAGGGTAACTTACAAGATAAATATTGCATGTAATATATTTGAAGATTATGGTTATATATTTATTATTGTTTGGCAAAGATGAATGTTTTTAAATTTATATTTACGATTAGATAAAATTATAAATTTGGTCATATTTCTTTATTTATTTGTTATTTTTGTCAATTATGTTATCTAATTTCAGTCTTAACACTCTACATATTATCTTTCTTCTTTTTTTTGTTTTTTTAATATCCTTTTCCGCTTGACATCGACTTAACATTGATGTGTACAAAATCATATAAACACTCTAGCTCGTAAAATGATTAAAATTACAAAACAAATTAGTAAAATTGTCAAAACTTAAAGAGATAATACTAAAACATAATTTGACAAGATAGAGATTTAAAATTTCAATTAATTAATTGTATTACCATTCAATAAGTAGATTAATTTGTTAAAATATTAAATTTTACTCTGTCGATATCACTTGTTTCAAATCTGTGTTCGATTTTAGTATGCCCAATATTTGAAGATTTCTTCTTCGTCTTTTTAAATACAATTGTATGTTAGCTCATTAATTTTTTTAAAAAGTTGAATTTTCCACATAAATGACAAAGTACAACTTGTAATGAATGCTTAATTTAATTTGTCAAAAAATGAAAATATGGTGGACCACAGATGGAGCTAGCTAGTCGATCACGACACGAGATTGCTATAATATGCAATTGACATTGCAACTTTTATATAATCTTTAATTTATTAGTTAACAAACTAAAAAACGAGAGAGTTAAAATTCATGTGTAACAAGATTAAAACATGTGCAAATTATTATGGAAAAATAAAGTTTTTGTCCTATATATATTTTTTGTTATTTTGGTGTACTACTTAGTCATATTTCAATTTTTGACAATTTTAAGATTTTTCTTCAAGTGTTTTGGTGTGGAACTATACATGTCAGTACAAATTTAAGCTTTTTTACAGGTGTTGGAACCAGGGCTCGAGTAGTCTAACCGCATTTCTTGCAACTGACTTCTCAAGACTGTACCACGCTGCACACTTAACTGGACCGGACTACGTAAGTACTACAAACGGACATTATCTATCCCAACTGGACTCTACATATTTAAGTGGATTTGGTCTGAGATTCGGACTTCACAAAGTTCAAAGTTATCCTACCTGTTAGTCTAGTTTTTTCTTATTTTGTACAGATAATTTTTACGTGGTTTGGTCTATCCGATCAACATCTATGGGGTCCATCGTACAAATCAAGCAAATCTACTAAAATTCAATATTGTTACAATCATATAAAGGCTTATTGTGAGGCCCGGGGCCGAAGAGGGCGAGGGGTGATCGCCGGTGCCATCAGTTGCACGGACAATGAGCGGCTCCTAGCAGGCTTCTAGGTGGAGGGAACATGAATGAACCGATCCCACACGGGAATGAGAGGGATTCCGAGACTGTTCAATGTAATGGACTGTACAGTTGAAGAGGGCTTAAAAAGATTTGATTTGTACTACTCATATCACGAAGGTGCATCTTCTTTTCGGTAGCGCATCACATAAGAACTCCAAAGTTAAGCGTGCTTGACTTGGGGCAATTTCGGGATGAGTGACCTCCTGGGAAGTTTCCCAGGGTGCGTGTGAGTGAGGACATAAGCACGCTGGAAAGACTCGTCTTGGTACAGTGAGGACAGTCGTCGAATCTGGGGCGTTACACTTATTCAAATAAAAAAAACCGCCTCTTTTTTAATGACACATCTATGACGAATACATTCTATAGACTTCACTTGACGATCATCAATTTTCTTCAACTTCGTCTTGATTGAACTTCCTTAGAAATTATGGATTATTATCTCCCAAAAACATCACCTTCCTCTCCCAGGGGATGAACCACGAGGCTCAAAATATGTGTGTAGCACCAACAATTTAAAAGCTCTCAAAACAGAATGATAAGATAGAACTTTCAGTATCTTGTCTCAGCAGATTTCACGACACATAAAGGATAGTTTCGTTTTTCTTCACAAGAAGTCGCTCACAACAATTAATATTCTCTCATAATAATATAACACTTAAATCTCATGACCTCCCTCGATCACATATAATCACACTCGGTGATTTTCAAAATGAATGAGAACTCCAATATATAGAGCATTCCATCATATTCAAGATAAACACAATCTTTCAAATCTTGTATCATATCTTCAAGATAATGTCATCCTATATCTTCATCATATATCCAAAAAAATCTAAAAACATATTCAAACAAATATCTTTTTCAATTATCTTCATATCTTTAATATCTCAAATCCATATTTTTTAATTTTTTTGACAAATTAAATGAAAAAAAATAAGCCAACAAAATATCATCTAACACTACCTTCCAACTCAGTTATATCAGAAGATCTTCTTGACGAATCATGCACAAGAAACAAGGTCATCACAATATTAGAATGTTGTTGCATTTTTGTCACGCCCCGTTTCCGAAGCATCGGTGACATTCAGCATTGTTTAACAATTACATGAAAACAATTAAGCCTCGCATCAAAAACAAATCAATCTTTTTCATAAAACAATATTGTCTTTACAATGACAATGAAATAAAAATTTTATCAGTGTTTCGGAAGCGGAAACAAAAAGAATGTAAAACTCTTGAGTCTTGATCTCGATCATCGGTTCACCAACCCCAGAAAGCTTCTTGCTCTTCCTTGTTTATTTGTTCTTTGTTTTTATCTGAAATTTGTAAGGGATGAGTGTTTTGAGAAACACTCAGCAAGTGGGGGGTCGATCGATTTCCAATGATTCATATAGAACTTATTCTTTAAAACATTTCTTTAACACACTTTCAAATCTTATTACTTTTAACTTACAGAAACGAATCGAATATGAGACAGAAGTTAACAGATGATACAGAGCATTTCAGAAACAGATAATATCAATTCAGAACAGACACAACACTGTTACTCATCTCATTGCTATGGTAAAATTGTTCCCAATATGTTAGCCCTCAAAGGGATGAGGCCAGAACACGGTTTTATACCCACCGATGGAGGCTAGACAGAACACGATTTTATACCCACCGATGGGGGCCAGACAAAACATGGTTTTATATCCACCAATGGGGGCCAGACATAATTACAATTCTCGTCCCATTTCAAATCGATTTGTAACAGTGCAACACAGAATTCAGACTTTTATCGAACAGAACTTATCAGAAATTTAGACGGATACAGCGGAATCAAAGAATATCAAAAAAAGAAGAAAACATATAATCGATTGAAATTTTAAACAAAACAGAATGAATTTTTTCGAAAAAGAGGACACACATACCAGCATGACATAATATTTATATACAAATTTTAAAATACAAAGATATACGTAACAAAAATCCACTTACAGTGTTTTGAAGGTAGGTTCGAATTTGTAGATTTCGGCACGAAGTTCCTTCCCAAAAATTTGGCAGTACTTCGACGTATTGCTGGAATAAATAATACCGTCAATTCAGCAGCACTTCGACGCAGAACTTTAGCACTTGAACAGCACACAGCTTCTCCTTCTCCTTTCTTGATTTCGGCCGAGAGCTTATAGGGTGAGGGGAAACCGAAATTTTCCTTGGCTTTTTGGAATGGTTTTGCATGCATCTAGGTCTCATTTTTATAGCAAAATTGTGGCTCTTCCCTACCCCCTTGGCCGTCCCCTTGGAGCCCAAGAAATGGATTAATTGTGACCATAATGGTGGTCAAGGCATACCAATTCTCAAGGGTAATTTCCTGCATCATAAGTATGTCCTAGTCCCTTAGCTCCTTCATTGGCTATCTCAAAGGTCACTTCTTGCATAATAAGTTTGTCTTAACCTTTAGCTCTCTCTTTTGGTCCTTTTAGGACAAGCATGGTTGAGCTTCTATGATCTGAAGGATCGGGTCCTCGAACTGGGGTTTTACTCCTCCCATGACGACTCTTCGATGGATGCGGTTACTTGCAGCTTGGCTTCATGTTGAGTTAATCTCCTAGCTCCGAGCTTTGAAGACACTTCCTCAAGTTAAGTTAGCTGAAAATCTAAGTTCATATTTGGGTTTTATATTTAGAATTAAAGTTGTTGAGCTTCGTTTAAGCTAAATTTCAAGTTTGTATTTCTTACATGATTTGCTTCGGATCGGAAAAACCTGGGTTCTCACATCCCTCCCTCCTTATTGAAAGTTTCGTCCTCGAAACTTGGATCAGCTCGATCATTTAAACAAATGAGGATATTGTTAGCGCATTTTCTCTTCGAGCTCCCAAGTGGCCTTTCAGTATGATTTGACCACTGTACTTTGACAAATGGTATTGTCCGATGTCTCAACACTTGATCTTTTGTGTCTACTATTCGAATAGGAACTTCTTCATATTTGAGTTCCTCATTGAGATGTCCTTCAATCATCAGTGGCGCAACTTTGAGTCCATGACTCGGGTCTGGGACATATTTCCTCAGTTGCGAGACGTGGAAAACATTATGTATTCTGGACATATCCGGTGGCAAAGCCAGTCGGAAGGCTAAGGTTCCCACTTTCGGGTCTGGGACATATTTCCTCATTTGCGAGACGTGGAAAACATCATGTATTCTGGACATATTAGGTGGCAAAGCCAGTCGATAGGCTAAGGTTCTCACTTTTTCCAGTATCTCAAACGGTCTCACATACCGTGGATTTAACTTTCCAGATTTACTGAACCGAACCGCTCCTTTCACTGGTGAGACCTTGATATAAGCCTTTTCACTGATTTTTAATTCCAACGGTCTTCTCTTCAAATCGGCCCTGCTCTTTTGTCTATCTTGAGCTGCCTTGAGTATTTCCTTGATTATGCCTACTTTGTCAACGGATATTTGAACAAGCTCTGGTCCAGTAACAGCTTTTTCTCCGACTTCATCCCAATATAAAGGCGATCTACATTTTCGGGCATACAATGCCTCATACGAAGCCATTTCAATGCTACTGTGATAGCTGTTATTATAGGCGAATTCTATCAGGGGTAATTGTTCACTCCAGTTTCAAGGAAAATCCAGAGCACATGCCCTCAGCATGTCCTGGAGGGTTTGAATCGTTCTCTCGGTTTGGCCATCAGTTTGTGGGTGATAGGCCGTGCTAAGAGTTACCTTGATTCCCATGGCTTTTTGAAAACTCTTCCAAAATCGAGATACATACCTTGGATCTATGTCAGATAGTATACTTGTCGGGACTCCGTGTACTCACTATAATGTCCATGTAAAGGGTAGCTAGTTTATCCAGGTTGTAATTCATCTGCACCATCAAGACATGTGCAGACTTGGTCAATCTATCAATGATTACCCAGATCCCATCGTGCCCTTGCCTTAATTTCGGTAGCCCTACTACGAAATCCATGGAGATGTTATCTCACTTCCACTCCGGTATTTCCAATGGCTGTAAAAGTCCTCCAGGCCGTTGATGTTCCGCCTTGAATTGTTGACAGGTTAGGCACTTAGAAACAAAGACAGCCACGTCTATCTTCATCCCATTCCACCAGTAGTTATTCTTCAGATCTCGGTACATTTTGGTGCTTCCAGGATGAACCGAAAATTTTGATTTATGTGCCTCGGCCATTACTTTTTCACGAATCCCATCGATATCTGGCACATACAACCGTCCTTTCATCCATAAAACGCCGTTTTCATCAATCTTAAATTCTGGAGTCTTTCTTTCTTGAATTTGTTCTTTAATTTTGAGGATAGAAGAATATTGACTTTGCTTCAATTTGATTGTTTCTCGAAGGCCTGGTTGTTCTGATAGTGAAGATAAGCTCACTTTCCCAAGATTCCTTCGGCTTAACGCATCTGCCACCTTATTTGCATTACCCGGATGGTAATTGATTGACAAATCATAATCCTTTAGCAGTTCCATCCACCTCATTTGCCTCATGTTTAATTCATTTTGGGTGAAAATCTACTTGAGGCTCTGGTGATCGGTAAATACTTCGTATTTTACTCTATAAAGGTAGTGCTTCCAGATTTTGAGCGCAAATACCACTGCGGCTAACTCCAGATCATGAGGGGGGTAATTGTGCTCATACGGTTTTAATTGCCGTGAGGCATAAGCAATTACCTGACCTTCTTGCATAAGCACACACCCTAATCCTTCCTTTAAAGTGTCACTATATATAGTGAAATTCTTACCATCCTCGGGAAGAATTAGTACTGGTGTGGATGTGAGTTTTGTATTCAGGGTTTCAAAACTTGTTTCACATGCTTCATTCCAAATGAATTTCGAATTTTTCTCGGTAAGTTTGGTGAGTGGAATGGCTATCAAAGATAATCCTTTCACAAATTTTCTATACTAGCCTGCTAAACCCAGAAAACTTCTTACTTCAATCACTATTTTTGGTTGTGGCCAATCCTTAATTGACTCTACTTTCTTAGGGTCTACTGACACCCCTAATTCAGAGATTATATGGCCTAGGAACGCCACACTTTTCAGCCAGAACTCACACTTCTTGAATTTGGCATAGAGTTCCTTTTCTTGTAGTGTTTGTAAAGTGAGACGCAGATGTTCTCTATGTTCTTTCTCACTTGGTGAGTATACCAAGATATCATCTATAAAAACGACCACAAAATCGTCGAGATATGGTTTGAATGCTTGCTTCATAAGGTCCATGAATGCTGCAGGAGCATTTGTTAGACCAAAAGGCATTACAGTGAATTCGTAATGTCCATATCTTGTCCTGAAAGTAGTCTTAGGTATATCATTTGCTTTGACCTTTAACTGATGATAACCTGATCTTAGGTCGAGCTTGCTTTGAGAAAACTTTGGCTCCCTTCAGCTGATCGAAAAGATCATCTATTCTCGGAAGAGGATACTTATTCTTTATGATGATCTTGTTCAACTCCCTATAGTCAATGCATAGCCTCATGTTTCCGTCTTTTTTCTTTACGAATAGCACTGGGGCTCCCCACGGAGATTCACTGGGGCGGACCTGCTTCTTGTCCAGTAATTCCTGAAGTTGTTCCTTTAACTCATTTAATTCAGCTGGAGTCATTCGGTATGGTGCCTTTGAGATTGGTGCAGCACCAGGGACCAAATTGATTCCAAATTCTACTTCTCTATCAGGTATCTCACCTTGTAATTCCTCGGGGAAAACATTTGGAAATTCTTGAACTATTGGAATATCTTCCAACTTTGGGACTTCTTCTTCTTTGATCTCATTGATCATTTGCCAGATAAATTTCTCCTCTTCCTTTTATGGCCTTCCAGGCTTGTGAGACAGATAACAGAGATTTTCGTTCTTTGGATTTTCCGTGATATATGACTTCCTCTTTAGTCGGAGTCTGAAGTCTAATATCTTTCTTTTGACAGTCTACTATGGCATGATTTTTAGCTAACCAGTCCATTCTAAGAATGATGTCAAACTCAATCATAGTGAGTTGAATCAATTCTGCCTCAAAAATCTTTTTACTGATACAAATTTGACAGTTTCGATACACTTTGTGAGTTTCAATTGTTTTACTTGCAGGTGTTGCCACTCATAACGGCTTACTAAGAATTTCATGCTCCAGTTTCAGCTTCTTAGCAAATCTTCTAGACACAAATGAGTGTGTAGCACCACAATCAAACAAAGTATATGTAGGTATTTCATTGAGTAAAATAGTACCTGCCACCACTTCGTTGGTGTTATCCGCTTCCTCCTGGGTTATTGCATACACCCGGGCATTAGTCTTGTTTTCATTTGGTTTGTTGGGTCTCGTCCCTTTGTCTTTCTTGTCCGGGCAGTCCTTAATCCGGTGACCCACTTTTCCGCATTTTAAACAAGCAAGCACCTGTTTTCCGATAACATTCCCCAATGTGCTTTTGTCGACATGTATCGCACCACTTTCTTTCTGCATTGCCAGCATTGTTAAAGGTTCCTCTTGAAGGGCCATTTGAATAGTTTGGCTTTTTGAATTTGGTACCATTTTGATCAGATTGACTGGCCATCGGTCTTTTGTTCTTGTTTTCTTCCTCGCGGCGTTTGATATCCGTTTCCGCGCTCATTGCAGGGCCCATCAAATCCGCAAAATTGTTTGGCTTGAATACTGCCAAAGCCGATTGAATCCGGCTATTCAGTCCCTTCTTAAAGTGATGCATTTTCAATGTTTCATCAGACGTGATTGTTGGAACATAAGTTCCCAGATCGTTGAACTTTGAAGTGTATTCCATCACTGTCATGTCTGGTGTCTGTTTGAAGTTTTCAAATTCTCCCAACTTTTGCAAACAAAACTCGGCTGGATAATATTTTTTCAACAATTCTCTTCTGAAAGTCTGCCATGTGATCTGTTCCATCTCAGCCAGAGATGGTGACACAGTTTCACATCATTTTCTTGCTCGATCCTCCAAAAATGGTGTCACGACTTCCACCTTTAATCCTTCAGGCACTTCCAGTAGGTGTAGTTGTGATTCGATATTCTTGAGCCAGTTATGGCTGACTTCCGTGTCTGGGTTCTCATCGAAAGTTGGAACTCGATTCCTCCTGAGGGATTCATAATGGTACTTAATTTCACGCGGTTGTGGTTCCGGTGGCGGCTGGATGGCGTTGGCCAGGGGATTCACGATTCCTTGTAATGTGGCGGCTACAATGGTAGCTATTGCCATCATATCTTCCTGGCTGAGATTTACCCTTGAGGGATTCTCATCCTCGTTTTGGTTAACTTTTCTGGGATTTCGATTATTTCTGGGTGGTCTACCTGCCATTTCCTATAAACACATATATTTATTAATTTGTTTGCCACATTGTATAATCAAAGAAATAATTTTCATTAAGATTTGAAATTCATACAATCAATCTTTTTTAAAGCAAATAGTTCTTAGATACAGTCAATGCCTAATCTAGAACTTTCTCTAATCGTCTATCACTTCGCCATCTCCTACTACTTCATCGATTTCCTCCTCCATAGGGTTTTCTTCTTGGTTAGTTTCGAGTTCTTCCATATTGATCATGTTATTCTGTATCTGATCAATATGATTTTGTAATTGTGTGTTGCGGTGGTCAAGGTTGTTTACTTGATCCTGAAGCTCCTGTATCGTTGATTGGTCTACTTTCTCATCAATTTCTTGTTCTTCGATCCGTTCTTCAAGACGGCGTTGTGTTTTGAGAAGGCTTTCATCCCGGATTTGGAGTGTAAGAATCCTATCCAGCGGTTTGTTCAACTCTCCTTTTGTGATATCGTGTTGACGTTCCGACTCCAGGTGGTAGGTCGCATAGCGTCTAACGTCTTCACGCAATCTTTTCTCCTCCTCTCTGGCCTCACGCAGATCCTCCATCAAGCATACGTTATTCCCATCCAACTGGTAGTTATCCGTTTCGAGTTTTTCATTTTTTTCTTTCAATGTTTTAATCTCTGTCTCCTTTTCCTTGAGTTGTTTTTGAAGTTCAGTTATAATGCTTTAAAGATACATGTTTGTTTCTTATAAAAAAAACATTTTTATTAATAAAATACTCATAAATGTTTAAATGTGCATTAATTTAAAGATAAAATTTTTATTTAAATAAGTCGTTACACTTAATACTTTTCCAATAATATTTTTATTACAATCATAATACTAATCTAGTCTAGTCGATCATATCTCCGTCATCACTCTCACTGTCGTCGCCGACCACTTCCATCGGTGCCTCCTCCTCCTCCGCCATGTTCTCTACCACCAGATGCAAGTAGTTGTTCTGATCTTGAAGCTGGTCCATAGTGCCGTGGAGCTTTGAAATGTACCGCTCTTGCTTGGCGCTGAACTCCTCCTGACGCTGACGAGCCTGAGTAGCACGTCCTCGCTCTGTTTCTACTCTCTCCCGCATATCCCTGTTCAGTGAAGCCAAGCGCGCGATGCGAGCTGAATCAGTCGGTATCTGTAGAAGTTGGCTCTCAGCCAAGTCCAAGTGATGGGTAAGTCACTGCACGTCTGTCTCAAGTATACCTCTAATCTCGTTAAGCTCCAGCTTCTCCAGTCTTTCCTTAGCCAGTTGCGCCTTCAAAGTCGCAATCTCCCTAGCCTGGTTATCTATCGTGAGCTGGCGCATACGAAGGGCAGCCTGAGCACGAGTACGTGGAACAACCATTTCCTAGAATAAGTGGAGGAAAAATATTAGAATCGTATAAAGATAGAAAGGCACAAATAATAGAAACAAAACTGTCGTGGAATTTTTGATACTGAGAATTTTGCAGAACAATTGGAGGGATAGAATTTTGAGTTGTTTGAAGTTTAGGAAACAATTGAAAGTTGGACTCAGATTAGGATACACTAGGCTTTTGCCAAAATTTGACTTTGTCAAATTTTTTCTATCAAAATCCCAGCAGGATTATGAACCTGACGGCCCTGATACCAATTCAATGTCACGCCCGTTTCCGAAGCGTCGGAGACATTCGACATTGTTTAACAATTACATGAAAACAATTAAGCCTCGTATCAAAAACAAACCAGTCTTTTTCATAAAACAATATTGTCTTTACAATGACAATGAAATAAAAATTACATCAGAGTTTCGGAAGCGGAAACAAAAAGAATGTAAAACTCTTGAGTCTTGATCTCGATCGTCGGTTCACCAACCCCAGAAAGCTTCTTGCTCTTCCTCGTTTATTTGTTCTTTGTTTTTATCTGAAATTTGTAAGAGGTGAGTGTTTTGAGAAACACTCAGCAAGTGGGGGGTCGATCGATTTCCAATGATTCATATAGAACTTATTCTTTAAAACATTTCTTTAACACACTTTCAAATCTTATTACTTTTAACTTACAGAAACGAATCGAATATGAGACAGAAGTTAACAGATGATTCAAAGCATTTCAGAAACAGATCAGATCAATTCAAAACAGACACAACAGTGTTACTCATCTCATTTCCATGGTCAAATTGTCCTCAATATGTTAGTCCTCTAAGGGGTTAGGCCAGAACACGGTTTTATACCCACCGATGGGGGACAGACAGCACATGGTTTTATACCCACCAATGGGGGCCAGACAGAATTACAATTCTCATCCCATTTCAACTCAATTTGTAACAGTGCAACACAGAATTCAGAATTTTATCGAACAGAACTTATCATAAATTCAGACGGATACAGCGGAATCAAAGAATATCGAAGAACAGGAGAAAACATATAATCGATCAAAATTTTAAACAAAACAGACTGAATTTTTTCAAAAAAGAGGACACACATACCATCATGTCATAATCTTTATATACAAAGTTTAAAATACAAAGATATACGTAACAAAAACCCACTTACAGTGTTTTGAAGGTAGGTTCGAATTTGTAGATTTTGGTACGAAGTTCTTTCTCGAAAATTTGGCAGTACTTTGACGTATTGCTGGAATAAATAATACTGTCGATTCAGCAGTACTTCGACGCAGAACTTTAGCACTTGAACAACACGCAGCTTCTCCTTCTCCTTTCTTGATTTCGGCCGAGAACTTATAAGGTGAGGGGAAACCGAAATTTTCCTTGGCTTTTTGAATGGTTTTGCATGCATGTAGGCCTCATATTTATAGCAAAATTGTGGCTCTTCCCTACCCCTTTGGCCGTCCCTTTGGAGCCCAAGAAATGGATTAATTGTGACCATAATGGTGGTCAAGGCATACCAATCATCAAGGGTCATTTCCTGCATCATAAGTATGTCCTAGTCTCTTAGCTCCTCCCTTAGCTCCTTCATTGGTTATCTCAAAGGTCACTTCTTGCATAATAAGTTTGTCCTAATCTTTAGCTCTCCCTTTTGGTCTTTTTAGGACAAGCATGGTTGAGCTTCTTTGAGCTGAAGGATCGGGTCCTCGAGCTGGGGTATTACTCCTCTCATGACGACTCTTCGATGGATGCGGTTACTTGCAGCTTGGCTTCATGTTGAGTTAATCTCCTAGCTCCGAGCTTTGAAGCTACTTCCTCGAGTTAAGTTA
Source organism: Primulina huaijiensis (assembly GCF_012295235.1). Lineage (NCBI taxonomy): Eukaryota > Viridiplantae > Streptophyta > Magnoliopsida > Lamiales > Gesneriaceae > Primulina > Primulina huaijiensis. The sequence goes on along the minus strand of NC_133309.1, from coordinate 19,496,327 downwards.
GCTGAAAATCTAAGTTCATATTTGGGTTTTATAGTTAAAATTAAAGTTGTTGAGCTTAGTTTAAGCTAAATTTCAAGTTTGTATTCCTTACATGATTTTCTTCGGATCGGAAAATCCCGGGTTCTCACAATTTTTCTCTCTCATGAGATCAACTTTTTAGAGCTGTCAGCAAGTATTTTTGTAAGGCACTAACAAATGATTTAATGCATCGTACTATGATTCAAGAAGTTTTAGAGTTGCTTTTGCATCATATAAAAAAATTCGAATATTTCAAGGATTTGAACGTTTGAGTCAAGAGAAGCTCTAAATTGAGAGTGTCTTCATTCATTTGATGCATCTTGAACAACGTACAAGCTCTCAATTTCCTAAAGATTTACGAATACACTCATTTGAATAATTCTTAAATATTTCATAAGCCCTCGAGTTCAAGTTTATTTTTGATCATCAACGATCAATTGAATTCTCTCACAACTTATCAAATAGTTGTTTAGTCATTGTCGAGAGTTGCTGATTCGAATGAATCTTAGAACTCATTCATATTTACAGTTGTTGTATTGTTTTATAAGCGAAACTAGGTATTTCAATTTAAGCAAGAGATAAGTTTTAAATTGAAGTGAGTTTGTACAGCTGTAAAACCAAAGTCGTCTAGTAAATTCATTCCTGATTGAAAGAACGAGAGACATAGAATAATTTAAGTTTCAAACTTTCATAAAAATATATCGTGTTGCTTTTTATTATCATATTTATTGTTATCGTGTTTACTTTGTTAAAAGCTTATTATTTTTATTTTATCATTATACAGATCTAGTTAAACCGTTTCACGTCTTGAAATTCCCTTTTAAATGGTTCAACCACATCTATCCGATCGAGAAAATGACTTTCACAGTTAACGATTGTTGATTCCGGCTTGAGAACCATATCAAACTTAAATGTTTTGAAAAGAAATTCAAGAGTTTATCCACCTCCTCTAAACTTTAAACTCGATCCTAATATTAGCGCTAGCATCACGTCAAAAAAATGACCAAAATTGAAAAAATGATAAATGTAACGTACTAAAATTGAAATTTGATAACATAGATGACTAAAATCACAAAGATGTAAATATATAGGTCCAAAAATACAATTTCTCAAATTTTAGATATAATATAAAATAGAGTTGATATTTGCACTCCATTTGTTGTTATTTGCATTCCATTTGTGAATAAATCTGATACATATTTTATACATGAAGTGAAATGTAGATAACATACAATAGAGTGAAAATATACGAATTATCATGGTTGATCTACTTTAAAATGTTATTTTACGAATGATAAATTAATTAAAGTCGATTAGTTGTAGCTGCTAGCTTTGCAATTGGTTTAATGCAAAATGAATTTTAACAAGGAATTTGACTAGGTAAATAATAGGGGATGTGACAAATACTTATTGTGTATATATAAATATACAATCAAGAAGATATAATAATAAAAAAAAATTCTTGTTTTATCGATCAAATGGTACGATGCGACAGCATTAAAATTATCGACCAATTTGTGTTAGTTAATTTGACAAATGCGAAAAAACCAAAAAATTTAGGTAACAATCTATTTTATTAGAAGATTTTTATAAACCTATAAACAATTTTTCCAATCCGAAAAAACCAAAAAATTTTATTTTATGTAAGAACATATGATACATATTTTTTTTATATAAAACAACTCAAACTATCAAATTAATTTTTTTAATATGTAATTGGGATTATCCATTGATTATATAAAATATTGAGAAAACCCAATTTGATTACTAATGTTTAACAAAATTCCAATTCGATTTTTTTCTTTGGACGTCCCTAAATTAGTCTTTATCTTTAAAAAAATTTATCCAATTTGGTCATTCAAGCATAATATTTTCAAAAAATGCCCAAAATAACCTTGATTGATTATTATTAGAAAATACCTTCAAAATGGTATTAGAGATTCAGTTTTTTTGTGAACTCAGGTTGAGATTCTACCTTAACTCGGGTTGCGTGGGCTAATTAAAAAGTATGAGTGAGACATAAAGTATTTAAAAAACAAAGACTCTGACTTTTTTTAAAAAAAACAAGGAGTTTACTTTTGATTATTACATTAACTGCAATTAAACTATTTAACTTAATTAATTCTCCTCTTCTCTTTCTTCTCGGTCGACACATATCTTCCCCCAATTAAAATTTATGAGTCATCTACCCCTTCTTCCCCAAATCGTGATCTGTCGACCCAAAACTAAATTAGTCGACCCAGAATCTACTTTTAGAAAAAGTAAGAGTCCACACCGAAGAATTAGTTGACCAAAATTAAGTTGATCGACCAAGTATTATGGGTCAAATTTTGGTCGACCAAGAAGAATTAGACCAAGTATTATGGGTCAAATTTTGGTCACCAAAATAATTTTGGTTGACTGAGAAGAATTCTTTTTAGTCGACCCATAATTACCTGGTGTGCCATAATTGTTTTTTTATTTATTAATTTTTTTCTATTCTCATTCTCTTAATTTTTGTTGAATTTTATAGGATATACCTTTGGGTCGACCCAAAAGCAAAGCAACAAGGTCCTTGGTTGACCATTGTTTGCCACATAAATGCTATTTTGTGTCGACCCAGCTAAATATGTAATATTATATAATATACTTGTGATTCATATGTTAAAAACATGTAACATAATTGTGAAATTATGATTCATATGTTATGTAACATAATTGTGAAATTGTGATTCATATGTTAAAACAACATGTAACATAGTTGTGAAATTGTGATTCATATGTTAAAACGTGTAACATAGTTGTGAAATTGTTATTCATATGTTAAACCCACATGAAACATAGTTGGTTGTGAAATTGTGATTCATATGTTAAAATAACATATAACATAATTGTGAAATTGTAAAACAACATGTAAAATAATTGTGAAATTGTGGTTCATATGTTAAAACATATAACATAATGTTGAAGTTGTGATTCATACGTTAAAACAACATGTCACATAGTTGTGAAATTGTGATTCATATGTTAAAACATGTAACATAATTGTGAAATTGTGATTCATATTTCAAAATATGTAACATAGTTATGAAATTGTGATTCATATAATAAAATAAAATTGTGGCTCATATGTCAAAATACATGTAACATAGGTGAAATTGTGACTCGTATGTCATAACATGTAACATTATAGAAAATCTTTGTGAAATTATGTGATTCATATGTTAAAAACATGTAACATTGGTCAAAACTGTGAAATTATCCGTTAAAATTAAGTAATTATCGGTCATATTTGTCAAATCCATGAATTCATGTGTTAGAAAAAGGGTCGACCCAAAAACAACTTTGTTCGACCCAAAATCAACATGTGTCGACCCAGAGATCAACCTTGATCGACCCATCTATGTGGACAGAGATGAAAATTCTTCGTGCCTATCTGTGTGGACATTGGGTCGACCACCAAAAAACATTGGTCAACCCAAGCCCTTGGTCGCGCTTGGTAGACCCAAATTTGGGTCTATGTAGACCCAAACTGCTAACTGGTAGACTCAAATAGCGCTTACTGCTACTTGGTAGTTCCCAAACTTGGTATACTCGACCAAGCGCTTGGGTCAACACAAGGGTGGGTCGACCCTTTCTTCTTCAAGTCAGTCGAAGAAACAGAAAAAATAAATCGAAATGAACATTAACATTACCAGATTTCCGATTGAGTTTGCTTAGATTGAAAGGATTTGTGTCGAGAATTGTCTGGAAGAGAAAGACGATTTGCATTGAGAATTGTCGTCGGAAAGAAAATGGAAGTGGGTCGACGGAAGTTGGAGTCGACTGAATGAGATGAATGTATTTAATGTTAAAGTTTAAGTTAATGGTGTATTTACAATTGAACAAAGAGACATTTATGTAAATTAACTTGTGGATCTTTTTTTTAAAATAAGTCACAGTCGAGTCCTTTTCCCAAAATTTCCCGGTTGTTTTATATTATTTATTTGGTTGAAGTTTGGAGGAGGAGAAAATGCCTGGTTGTAAATCTAAGGCAGACAAGAGTGATGCGGTGAAGCAGCTCCGGAGAGACCTGTACGAGGTTTTGGGAGTCAACAAGAATTATGCGGACCAGGAAATCAGAAGTGCTTATCGAAAACTGGCTTTGAAGTAAGATAATGCTGCTTTGAAGTAAGATAATGTTGTATTTTGAATATGTAAAAGTGTGTAAAATTTTTGGATTAGTTTTAGCTATTATTTTTCTGTGTTTTAGGTTGTGATGACTTAATTTAGCTATCTTTCTGGTCGTATTGCCTTAATTCGTTTGTGATTTAGGTTTAGATCTATGCTTTGTTTAGATGTGGTTTTTTTAGCTGTGAAAGGATTTTGATGGCTATGCGTGTGTTTTATTTATAAATTATTGGGTTTAGAACCCTTCTTTCATTAACCCAGAGTAAAAAAGAAGTGATGGAAAAAAGGGTGGTTAACAGCATTGCATACACTTGATGACTAGCGTACTTCTTTTAGGCGTTCCAGAATCAAGATTTGTTTTTGAGTTTTTATGTTTCTTATGATTCATGATTTAAATTATTGGATGGAAATTTCTCTAACAATTCAGCTAATAGAAAAATTGGAATTGTGTGCTGAACTCAAGGATGTAAATGGCGGGAGGCGGTGATGATGGCGGGGCGGTCACCAGCGGCTGAATTTTTTAAAGTAATATTTTGTAGATAATCATATACAATCATACAATATAATCACAAATAGTTATCATTTTTTTGTAATATGTGTAATTAAATAATGTTTAAGCACAAAGAAGATTCATACAATATAATATCATGTAGATAATGTGCAAATAAATATATAAATACAAATTAACAAGATAACTAATAAAGATTTATCATCATATTAATGCTATTATGCTAACAAAGAAATATAATTACTTTTAACGAAAAACTAAGTTTAAATTTCAAAGTTTCAATCCATTATCCATCATTAGAACAAGTACTAGACTAAACATAACGAATCTTCCAAATCATCTACATATGCACCCAGTGTGTGGTGGGCTTATTGGTTGAGATTTGAGAGTGAAAATCAAAAGTACAAAAAATGAAAGTGGGGTGTGCTAGTGATAGATAAATATTTGGATTTTTGCAATTTGACTTTACCTAGGTTTTTAAAATTTGTTGAGTACAATTTAAAAATCTTTATTGGCCGCTTTTATTGGCCGCCTCGCCTGCCTGCTCACCATCTCGACCCATCTCCCCAACGCCATATAGTTTGGGCAGCTTAAAACAGCCGCCTCATGCGTAGGCGGTGCGATCGAGGGCCGTGCCTAGGCGGCCGCCTCGACCGCCATTTAGAACACTGGCTGAACTAAGTTGATGAATTCTTCAAATGACATTGCCAGTAAACTGTTGTCTCTCTCCTGTTAGTAATATTCACTTTGAACACTTTGAGTGTTTGTTTATGTGTTGTCTATGTGGAATTCTCAGGTATCTGGCCTTTTATTTTTAGAAAATAATTATTGGGTATTTATGTTTTGGTTTTAAAATTTTAGGTACCATCCTGGCAAGAATGCAAATGATGCTAAAGCCGCAGAGATGTTCAAAGAGGTTACATTCTCATATAACATTTTATTTGATCCAGAGAAAAGGAGACAATATGACAGCTTGTTTTGAGGTTAATGCTTCAGAACGCAAATTTAGTTTAGCATTTACTTTTTGCTTCACACTAATGTATTATTTTGCCATTCAATTTGACCGCTTACCTTTGGTCCGGCTGTTGAATCAGAAAGCCAGGAACTGGAACAAGATTTTTTCTAGTCTAGGGGCTGTTAATACTATGTTTGCTGCCCTTTTTAGGTGTGTTGTGAATCATCAGTTTTTGGAACCTGTCTTTTGTTATTTGCCATCGTGGTCATGGTACGCTAAACGGAATGATACACCGTTGAAATGATGAAAAAATTATACAATATCATTGTAAGCAGCAAACTTTGTGTTCCAATTACACTTCGACCACTTCCACTCGGGTGACCTCTGTGTCGGAAGGTATGGCTATGTATCCTTGCTTCTTTCTTCATAAATCTAAAATATGGTTTATTGAACAAATTGTTTTCTTGGTTAAACAGGTTGAGAAGCAGTCTACTCATTTTTATTCTGTTACAATAACAGAAAGACTTTAATGATTTGTGACATTCCTCTTGAGAGTTGCGTGTAATTCTAGTGATCAGATTAAACAGGCAGTGGTAGCTCGGATTCGATCTCCTGGACGCATTGACATGGGTTATTAGCTTTTTCCATGGGCTTGTTGGTTGCTAAATACATGGAAAAAAAAGAATATTCTTGGACTTGTTTCTGGAAAGTTGGTTTGGAAAGTCAATAAAAGGGAGTACAAAATTTAATTGTGTTGACATATAGGACTTAGAAGACGTTTCTCATTTTTGAATTCGAATGACTGAATTTTGTCCCAATCATCTTATCCTTGTTTTTTGTATGTTAACAAGCGTGAAGTGATTTCGCTTTGACTCGCAGAGCAGTCATTTAAGACTTTTTATTGTGATTTTTGTGTGCATAAAGTCTTTGTTTGTAAAGTAATTACTTCATTTCACATATGTGTTGTAAACAACTATATGTTCTGGGACATAAAGGCTGGTAACAAAGTTTCAGAAGCATTTCTTACTGACGGATTGCAATTATTTTTTCTGGAATGATTATTATTGAATGATTCTTGTTAATCTTTATCCATCTACATACTAGAGAATTTAATCTTTTTTGTCTATGTGCTAAATACCCATAGCTCCATCTCAATTTGACATCTCACATTTAATATCTTGGTAGAAAAAATTAATCAGTTTCTGTCTCTGTTTTTGTGATCCACTTTCTTGAAGACTATGATTAAGCATTATTGTTGTGTTTAATTTTGCAGCTGCTATATTTTGATTCAGAAAATAATGGTGGACTGAGCCTTGCTCTTCAGGTTTATCCCTGTCTTTTACTTGTTGACGTTCTTTTTTCTATCACTATGGTGGATATGAGAATACAGTCAATACACCGTAAACTTATAACTGGATATTCAATTTGAAGGGAAATATATTTTCTTAATAATTTCTTAATTTAATTTATTTCCTTAATTTTCTTTTCTTGTTGATTTGATTGCATATAATATTTTGCCTTTCTAGATAATGAGATAATTATGCAAATAATATCATGATATGATTTTGAATAATTAAATATGTTTTGACTTTCTAGATAATATGATATTTAATGAGATCTTGCCTTTCTAATTAATGAGATAAATATGCTAGGATTTTATTCTTGATAATGAGATATTATATTTATGATAAAGATCTTGAAGATATGATATTATTGATTTAACTTTTGATTTCTTTATTTTCTAGATTTCCTTGTGAGATGAGGTGAATTATAAATAAGAGGATTCTCCTCATGCAAAGGGTGGAAGTACGTGGGAGCTTAAAAGAGAGAGAAGAATTATTTTTCGTGGAGAGTTTTTAGTGCTTGGGAGTTTTCGTGGGAGAAGAGAGAGAGAGAAGAGCTATTTTTCGTGGAGATTTTCGTGAGGAGTTTTTCGTGTGCTTGGGAGTTTTCGTGGAAGAATTTTCGTAGGGAGTTATTTTTCGTGGAGATTTTCGTGAGTTGATTTTCGTGGGAGATTTTTTTGTGAAGGAATTTTTCGTGGAATTACGTGGAGTGTTTTTCGTGGTGGAGAGTTTTCGTAGAAGAGTTTTTATTGGAGAGATTTTCGTGGTGTTCTATTCTCTCGATCAAATATACACGCACTTGTGCACGTAATAGATTTCAGAGAAATATTTCTTCAAGGGACGTGCTTTGTGAAAAGTGCAGATACCGAGTGTTGCCTTGAATGTTTCCAACATCTTCAGACAACATCCGTAACGAAGTTGACTGAAGATCGTGTTTCGTTGATTTTGCTTTTGGGCTTACGTTTTTGCTTTCTTGTTTACGTGTTATTATTGTTGGTTATTTTAGAAAGCATTTGTTTTCTCAAAGTATTGAGGAAATTGATTTTGATGGAGATCACTAGTGATAGGTTTTTGTGTAAACGATTTGGTTTTCTAGTGATTAATTTTTGCCATAAGGCACCGCACAAGTATTTATACTTGTGCATATTTAAACTTGTCCATCTATTTATTTAAAGTCGATTTGTGTTATAAAAAGTTTCCGCTGCATGAAGATGTTGTCCGAGATGTTGTAACATCTGGCATAACATTTAATTCTGACATAACACAAATTTACTATTTTACATCCTAGTCTGATATTTTCATTATTTATTGATATCTGTCGGACAAAATAATCCTTACAAGTGGTATCAGAGCCTACTCTTGATATACTAAGTGCTGATTCTGGTTTTTTTTTTGTTTTGTATGACAGAAATATTTAAATGGCCACCTCATTGACTGCACTGTTGAAAGACAAACGCTGGCTGCAGGTGAATCTTTTAGGTGTTGCCATTGGTGTTGCCACACCTGTCCGCAACATCTGCGAAAAATCAATCTGTTTAAAATCTACAACTTCGGGAAACTCAAGTGCGGATGATGATTTGGAAGCTGATGATGAAGAAATCACTCTTGAGAGTGTACAAAAGCTTTATGAGGAGTTGTTTGAAGATTGGACCAAAAGAAACAAGTTGAACTCAAGTCTCATGAAGGAGAACACTGATCTAAAAGCTGTGGTTGCCAAAATTGAAGTAATCTTGAACAAAAAGGACTTAGAACTGGGTAAGACCAAAGAAGAGCTTCAAAAGGCAACTGAAACTTTATCAAAGTTCAATACGAGCACATCCAAGCTTGAGTCCATACTTTTGATGGGAAGAGATGACAAGAAAGGCTTAGGTTTCAAAGACATTGTGTTTGAAATTGGTGAATCTTCCAAGTCGACTGTTTTTGTGAAAGGAAAGGCTAATACATTTCCACAACCACAATCCAAGTCACCAATCAAAAGCTCTCCACCGAAAAGACAATTTGCTGCACCTATCCCTATGAAGAGAAAACGCAGGTATGCATGTCATTACTGTTTTAAGCCTGGACATATCAGGCCCTACTGTTTTAAACTCAGGGATGACTGCATGAATTGAAAGTCGAGTCGGATGTTGCCCCGAATGTTGTCCAACATTTCCCGCAACACCTCCCACCATCGACCTACAGTAAGACAAATTTGGGTCCAAAAGGTAAAAACTCACTGTAATGTTGTATATACTTCATTGAAAACTAACACTTCATGTCATTGGTATTTTGATAGTGGAAGCTCACGCCACATGACAGGTTCAAAAGAACATCTCATCGATTATGTTGAACAAAATTGTGGTAGAGTGACCTATGGAGGGGGAGCTAAAGGAAAGATTGTTGGAAAGGGAACATTGAATGTTGAAGGACTACCAAAGCGCCACAATGTGCTTCATGTTGAAGGATTAAATTCAAATCTTATAAGCTTAAGCCAATTGTGTGATGATAATTTGCTTGTCAAGTTTGATAAATATACTTGTGAAGTTTTTGATGAAACTAACATTTGTATTATGACAGGTACAAGGTCTTCGGATAATTGCTATCAAATAGGTGAAAATCTTTCATGCAAACATGTGCAAATCACCGAACTTGACTTTTGGCATCAAAAACTCGGTCATGCAAATTTCAAAACCTTGAAAAATTTGAGTAAGTACGATGCAGTACGAGGTATGCCTAATCTTTCTTTTGGTATACCATATGTTTGTGGCAATTGCCAAAAGGGTAAGCAAACTCACGTGTCACACCCAGTGTTGCCATCATCTGGGACAACACACTGTCTGGAGTTATTGCACATGGATCTTATGGGTCCTATGGAAGTAGAAAGCTTTGGAAGTAAGAAATATTCTTTTGTATGTGTCGATGACTTTTCACGGTTTTCTTGGATAAGCTTTATTAGGGAAAAGTCAGACACCTTCGGTGTGTTTAAAAAATTGGTCACAAGAATTACAAACTTCCATAATTTAAAGGTGAGAAGGATCAGGACTGATCATGGTAAGGAATTTGAAAACTCTTCATTCTCATCTTTTTGTCACAGGAAAGGAATTTCACATGAATTTTCAGCACCAAAAACCCCACAGCAAAATGGCATTGCCGAACGCAAGAACATGACGTTGCAAGAAATGGCATGGGTGATGCTAGCTTCGAAGGGTATTTCAAAGCGTTTTTGGGCAGAGGCCCTAAATACCGCTTGTCATATTTCAAACAGGGTGTATTTAAGAAGTGGTTCAACCATGACTTCTTATGAAATAATCATGGGAAAGAAGCCTAATCTTAAATATTTTCATATTTCTGGTTGTGTTTGTTATACTTTGAATGACAGGGATCAACTTGCAAAATTTGACTCAAAAAGTGATAAGTGTTTGTTTTTGGGATATGCCACTAATAGTCGAGCTTATCGCATGTTCAATTTACGTACTAGGACTATTATGGAATCCATTAATGTTGTTTTTGATGATTGTGCAGATCTCAAGAAGAAAACAGTTGAAGATGATGTGTGACAAGGCCCGTATTTCGTATTCATAATTTTTCGGAATTATTAAAAATTTTCTAAATAAATAAATAACTTGCCCAATTTATAAAATAAACATGTAAATAATTTTAACTTTAAAATAACAGCGGAAGCAAATATTGTTTTCAAACAACAATTTAAAAATAATCCAACGTATTAAAACTGAGTTTGAATAATAAAAGGTGCATAAATTAAAACATGAAGTCCTCGGGTTTACTACTGCTGCCACAAGATCGCTCACTGGTCTACGCCCTCCGTCTCGACCTCATCAGTACCTACAACAATCAAGTCTAGTGAGTCTAAAGACTCAACATGTATACATCGTGAATAACAAATAAATATATCGTAAAGTCGCATGCAATTTAAAAATATCATATCATAAAGCGTACGGTGATAAAACGTATCATGAATAATTATAATTACGTGCATATCTGAAAATCATACGTAAAAGCTTTGCTCAATAGAGCTCTGTCATGTCATATCATAATTTTCTGGTAGAGATAATGTTTCTAAGCAAGTGGCCCATAACATAACGTAAGTGCCTGATCAGACTAAACCACAGTATACTGGGCGGTAGAGATCAATCACAGCCCTTGGACTGGATGTCCGTACCCATACATAATCATAAACCGGTCGTAAGTCACCGGGTGGAGAGGTCCTCGGTTGCGCCTACCGACTTCCAAACCCATAAGCATAAGGTGGCCACAAGACATATAGCATATATCTCAAAAATAAACATTTTATATTTTTATGCACGTAATATAATTATAACCTTATTTTTACCGGATGAGTTGGATCGCT
>NC_133309.1:19439750-19483009 GCF_012295235.1 Primulina huaijiensis | reverse complement strand
TTTTTTTTTAAAACCTCCATTATATATATTTTAATGCATTAACAAATTAATTTAGTTTAGAATCCTCCTTAGAATTTTGCATGGCATGTATGACCTCAAATTTAAATATTCAAATGCTATGTTTAATTTCTTGAATATATTATACTTAGATTAATTCCTCCCCCATTTATTTACATATTTTTATTTAAGCTTTAATTATATATTAACCTAAAGAATTTATTTACCAACTTAGCTCTAATTAATTAAATAAATTCTAAAACATTCTTTTTCTTTAAATTAAATTATTCCTTGACTTAGATTAAATTTAGGAATATTTTTCTTATTATTAATCTTATTTCTAATTTCCAAACTCCGGTCCGTCCTCGCGTATTTAACTGAAAAGATAAAACTAAACTTTTGCATTTAAAATAAATAGTTATGACTTGTCAAATATCAAAATGAATTAGACCCTTCATATATATATATATAAACATTTTTAAATTTAAATAGTAATAATTATGCATGTCTTATACGTAGTCTGATTTTCGGGTCGTTACAATGTGGAATACCTACTGGAAATTCCAATCATACTGGAAAATGCAGATGTTGCCCCAGATGTTGCAACATCTAGCACAACACCTGACACTGAAGTCACTGAATCTGAGAAAGAGACACACGGTGATGATAATGCAGTAGATGATGGACAGAATATTCCAAGTAAAATTCAGAAAGACCATCCATCATCTCAAGTAATTGGAAGTGTGCATGGAGAAGTCCAAACTCGAAAGAAAGAGAGAGTGGATTACCGCAAGTTGGCTGGACTTATATGCATGAGCTCTACATACTCACAGGTAAGATTTTCATGTTTTATATCCAATTTTGAACCTAAAAATGTTGATGAAGCTTTAAAAAAAGAATTTTGGATTAATGCAATGCATGATGAGCTTGAGCAATTTGTTCGAAATGATGTGTGGAACTTGGTTCCACCTCCTGACCATGGTAACATAATTGGTACAAAATGGATTTTTAAGAATAAAACTGATGAGTCGGGAAACATCATTCGAAACAAAGCAAGGTTGGTTGCTCAAGGGTACACACAGGTTGAAAGGGTTGATTTTGATGAGACCTTTGCTCCTGTAGCCCGTATTGAGTCAGTCCGAATTTTGCTAGCTATTGCATGCTACATGAAAATCAAACTTTTTCAAATGGATGTTAAAAGTGTATTTTTAAATGGAATTTTGAGTGAGAAAGTGTATGTTAGACAACCTAAGGGTTTTGAGGATCCACACCATTTGGATCATGTTTATAAATTGAAGAAGGCACTTTATGGTTTGAAGCAAGCACCACGTGCATGGTATGGAAGATTGACAGAATATCTACTTGAAATTGGCTTCAAACGAGGTGAGGTAGACAAAACTCTTTTTATTCAAAAGTTCAAAGGTGAGATTCTTATTTGTCAAGTCTATGTTGATGATATAATCTTTGGTTCTTCATCTCAAAAGCATGCTAATGATTTTGTTGAGTGTATGTCATCTACTTTTGAAATGAGCATGGTTGGTGAGTTGAGTTATTTTCTTGGCTTGAAAATTAAACAAATGCATGATGACATCTTTTTGTGTCAAAATAAGTATGCTAAAAATTTGATTAAGAAATTTGCAAATGAGAACACAACACACATGAGAACTCCTATCGGCTCGAGTGAAAAATTGTGCAAAGATGATGTTGCCGAAAATGTTGACAACACCTTTTATCGTAGCATCATAGGTAGCCTCCTCTATTTGACAGCAAGTCGCCCTGACATCATGTTTAGTGTATGCTTATGTGCTAGATATCAATCTAATCCTAAAATTTCTCATTTAAAAGCTGTGAAACGCATTTTACGTTACATAGCAGGAACAATTGATTTAGGATTGTGGTATACACGCGAAACCAACTCTAATCTAGTAGGATTCTCAGATGCTGATTGGGCTGGGGATTTAGATGATAGAAAAAGTACTTCTGGGGGATGCTTGTATCTTGGAAATAATTTGATCTCGTGGCATAGTAGGAAACAAAATTGTGTTTCACTTTCAACTGCTGAATCTGAATATGTGGCTGTTGGAAGTTGTTGTACTCAACTTTTATGGATGAACCAAATGGTAAAAGACTATGGGCTTAAGAGTGAAACCTTAGTTGTGTACTATGATAATTCGAGTGCAATTGATATTTCGAAAAATCCAGTACAACACTCTCGAACTAAACACATTGACATTCGACATCACTTGTAGAAAAAGGGTTGATTCGAATGGAATTTGTTGGTACAAATAACCAATTGGCAGACATATTCACTGAAGCATTAGACTTTTAGAGATTCTGCAACCTTAAGAAATCTCTCAGCATGTGTGCAATCTGATCATTCATGGATGTTGTCTCGGATATTACAACATCTCAGACAACACCCCATCTGCATGTGTATTTCTAGGACTTAGGCATACTGCATGTGCATGCATACTGTTATATGATGTGTTTTCACAATGTTGCATAATCTTCTGGTGCACTTACAATTTCATGTTCTATCTAAACTTAATAAACTTGGATATGATTAATAATCTGATTAAATCACAAAGCAGTTGAAGGATGATCATGTACTCCATGACATTGTCCCATACGAAAATTGACTTGAAAAGATTGAGTAAAAAGACAAATCAATTAGGCATATGCTCTGAATCAGAAGAAAATATGGGAAAAAGCTACCTAAAAGAGTCCAATGAAGACTATGCTTTTAGTGTGGGAGCTACCTCTTCTGAATTTAATACAGAATTCAAAATAGAAGAAATTGGAAAAAGCTACCTAGAGGAGTCCTAAAGAAGACCGTTCTTCTAGTGTGGGAGCTACCACTTCTATGGTTATAAAGTCAATAAGTCTCTAAGTGTGCATAAAAATCAAAATTTTTGGAATTGAACGTGTTGCCAGGAGATGTTGTCAACATTTGCGAAAACACTTCATCTATAAACATATTTCATACTCGTTTGCATGTTTCTATTTTTGTTTCATTCTGTTATTAGACATAATTAGGACATGCATTTACACTTCATTGTGAATATTGTTGAGCCAAAAAGGGATTGAGTATTTCAACAAAGAAAATTCGGTTAAAATTCCATATTTTGCTAGAAATCCCATATTTGTGATTTTTAATGTTTCAGTGGTGTTAAATCGATGTGGGTTTCAATTCTGGAAATTATTTTGAAATGATTTTGGACGCAATTATCTCAGTAATTTTGGAAAGTGATTACGAACCAAAGCTGATCTGGTCTAGTACGAGAACTTGGTTGTCCATTCTGGACAAAAAAAGGGGAGAAGATGCGATTCAAACTCAAACTTAAGCTGATGCTGATGTTGATAATGTTCTGATCTGTTAGGTTCCCTGATGTTTCTGTTTTCCCTGATGTAATCCTTTTTAATGAACTGTTAATGATTTTTGCAGGTGTTGTCTCAAGTGTTGCCAACACAACGAACAACACCCGTACTAACTTGTTTTTATTTAGGGGGAGAAAAATTCTCATATTAAGGGGGAGTTAATTGGAGTTTAACTGAGAAATTGAGTTTGATCTCATTTCGTCCAGAAAGGCGAAAAGGGAGAGATTGAAGGGAAATATATTTTCCTAATAATTTCTTAATTTAATTTATTTCCCTAATTGTCTTTCCTTGTTGATTTGATTGCATATAATATTTTGCCTTTCTAGATAATGAGATAATTATGCAAATAATATCATGATATGATTTTGAATAATTAAATATGTTTTGACTTTCTAGATAATATGATATTTAATGAGATCGTGCCTTTCTAATTAATGAGATAAATATGCTAGGATTTTATTCTTGATAATGAGATATTATATTTATGATAAAGATCTTGAAGATATGATATTATTGATTTAACTCTTGATTTCTTTATTTTCTAGATTTTCTTGTGAGATGAGGTGAATTATAAATAAGAGGATTATCCTCATGCAAAGGGTGGAAGTACGTGGGAGCTTAAAAGAGAGAGAAGAATTATTTTTCGTGGAGAGTTTTTAGTGCTTGGGAGTTTTCGTGGGAGAAGAGAGAGAGAGAGAGAAGAGTTATTTTTCGTGGAGATTTTCGTGAGGAGTTTTTCGTGTGCTTGGGAGTTTTCGTGGAAGAATTTTCGTAGAGAGTTATTTTTCGTGGAGATTTTCGTGAGTTGATTTTCGTGGGAGATTTTTTTGTGAAGGAATTTTTCGTGGAATTACGTGGAGTGTTTTTCGTGTTGGAGAGTTTTCGTGGAAGAGTTTTTATTGGAGCGATTTTCGTGGTGTTCTATTCTCTCGATCAAATATACACGCACTTGTGCACGTAATATATTTCAGAGAAATATTTCTTCAAGGGACGTGCTGTTGTGAAAAGTGCAGATACCGAGTGTTGCCTTGAATGTTGCCAACATCTTCAGACAACATCCGTAACGAAGTTGACTGAAGATCGTGTTTCGTTGATTTTGCTTTTGGTCTTACGTTTTTACTTTCTTGTTTACGTTTTATTATTGTTGGTTATTTTAGAAAGCATTTATTTTCTCAAAGTATTGAGGAAATTGATTTTCGTGGAGATCACTAGTGATAGGTTTTTGTGTAAACAATTTGGTTTTCTAGTGATTAATTTTTGCCATAAGGCACCGCACAAGTATTTATATTTGTGCATATTTAAACTTGTCCATCTATTTATTTAAATTCGATTTGTGTTATAAAAAGTTTCCGCTGCATGAAGATGTTGTCCGAGATGTTGTAGCATCTGGCATAACATTTAATTCTGACAAAACACAAATTTACTATTTTACATCCTAGTCTGATATTTTCATTATTTATTGATATCTGTCGGACAAAATAATCCTTACACAATTAATCAATGAATGAACGTCTCCTAATTTCTTAAGGGTGTCATACTCGGCAAGGTAATACTGGGGACTAAGATTATCACTGAATGGAGACTTTTTTTATTAAGACTAGTAAATATTTGATAAAGTATCTGTCAAAGTGAAAGAAACCGTTTTTTGTATATAAGACTGTCAATCGTAATACAAGCAAAAGAACACAGCTACTAAGTCTATTTATACTAGAAAAGTCAATTAAGAATAAAAGCGTGAGAAGGAAAGCGTGTTTCTTAAACCAGCACTTAACATTTCCCCTCAAGCCTTGTGTAGATTTCGAACACCAAGCTTGAAAATAAGATACTCATGCTGGTTTTTGGTTAAACTTTTGGTGAAGACATTTGTCAATTGCTGGTTCGTTGGAACATAGCTCGTCGAAATAATTCCGCTTCTAATCTTCTCTCGAACCAAGTGACAATTGATTTCTATGTGTTTAGTTCGTTCATGATACATGGGATTCGCGGCTATATGTATCGCTGCTTTATTGTCACAATACAACTCTGCTGGAGTCGGTATATTTTCACCCATGTCCTTGTAAATACCAAGGATCCAAACAATCTCACAAGTAGTGTTCGCCATAGCTCTGTATTCAGCTTCTGCCGAGGACCTTGAGATTGTGCTCTGCTTCTTCGTGCGCCATGATATCAAGGAGTCTCCGACTTTGATACAATAACAAGTGAGAGAACGCCTAGTCATCAAACAACTAGCCCAATCCGAATCACAATATGCCGATATTTTCAGATTGTTCGCTGCTGAAAATGTAATACCAAGACCTGGAGACCCTTTAAGGTATCTCACAATCCGAACATCAGCATCCATGTGGGATTTCTTTGGAGCATGCATAAACTGGCTCAGATGTTGCACCGCATAACATATATCCGGTCGTGTCATGGTTAGGTATATCAATCTTCCAACTAATCGCTTATATGGGCCTGCATCTTCCAATAAAGCATCCCTACACGTGGTAGATTTGTTCTTACATCCTACAACATCAAATTCATGGCTGGTGAGCTTAAGATTCTGCTCCATTGGAGTTTCACAAGGCTTAGCTCCTGCTATTCCAAAATTTGCTATAAGTTCCAATGCATACTTCCTTTGACACAAGTAAAGACCTAATGTTGAGCTTGACACTTCAATCCCAAGAAAATACTTCAACAATCCAAGGTCTTTTAGCTGAATCTGCGAATGTAAGAAGGCTTACAAGGAATTGATTGCTTCATCATTATTTCCCGTGATTACAATGTCATCCACATACACAATCAAGAGGGTAACATGGGTGCCATTACGCCGAACAAATAATGAATGATCATGCTCAGATTGAGTGTAACCAGCAACAACCATGATACTAGCAAACTTGTTGTTCCATTGCCTAGAGGCTTGTTTAAGCCCATACAAAGACTTGCGGAGTTTACACACCTTACGCTCCCCCTCGACGCAATATCCCTGCGGAAGTGACATGTATATTTCCTCATCTAAATCCCCTTGAAGAAAGGCATTGGTTACATCCATTTGATACAAAGGCCAGCCATAAGCCGCAGCCAAACTAAATAGACAACGAATGGTGACAATTTTGGCTGTGGGTGAGAAAGTATCATGAAAATCAATGCCAGGCTGTTGCGTATATCCTTTAGCAACCAAACGAGCTTTAAATCGATCTATCGAACCATCAGAATGGTACTTCACTTTAAAAACCCACCGACAACCAATTGAGGCAGCCCCTTTAGGAAGATCAACTATATCCCAAGTATGGTTGGACTCAAGGGCAGCAATTTCTAAAGCCATTGCATCTTTCCATCTAGAATCAGCTAGTGCCTCATGATAGTACTGTGGCTCCTTAACAGAGGAAATTGATGCAAGGAAACTCTGATAGGAAGGAGAAAAATGAGAGTAATCAAGAAAATCAGAAATGGGGTATAAACAATGGTTAGACAAGGTTGGAAAAGCATAATCCTTTGTCCAAATAGGTGGGACGGTGGTACGGGAAGAACGGCGTGGATGGTCAGTGACATCAGAAGTTGGAGGATGAGAAGAATTATCAAAACCATCATCAGGTAAAGAGGAATGAAAAGGGAAAACCGGGAAACTAGAACAAACATTGGCAAAAGGAAAAGTATCTTCATGAAAGATCACATATCTAGAGACAAAAAGTTTATTGGTTTTGAGATTCAGAACTTTGTATCCCTTTTGGGTGTTAGAATATCCAAGGAATACACAAGGGTTTGCTCGGGGAGAGAACTTATGTCCCTGTGGCAATGAAGTAACGTAGCATAAACAACCAAACACACGTAAATGATTGTAGGAGGGTGGAGTACCCATTAGCAATTCATAAAGAGTTTTGTTGTTCAAAATGGGGCTGGGAAATCGGTTAATGAGGTATGTGGCAGTCAACACACAATCTCCCCGATAACGAAGAGGAAGAGAGGCTTGAAAAAGCAATGCACAAGCAATATCAAGAATATGTCTGTGTTTGCGTTCCACAATCCCATTTTGTTGTGGGGTATAAGGACAAGAGCTTTGATGAACAATACCAAGGGAAGAAAATAAATCTTGACACTCGGTTTTGAAAAAATCCAAGGCATTGTCTGTCCTAATAATCTGAATCTTGCTGGAAAATTGATTTTCGACTAGGGCAAAAAACATCTTAAGAATCCGAAGGACATCTAACTTGGAGTGCATAAGATACACCCATGTGCCACGAGAAAAATCATCGACGATGGACAGAAAATATCTCTCCCCATTCATAGTTGGGGTATGAAATGGCCCCCAAATATCCATATGAAGTAAATGAAAACAATGTAAAGACTTAGTGTCACTGTGAGAAGGAAATGGCAATCTGGATTGCTTAGATTGGGGACAAATGGGGCAATGTAAGAGTGACAAATTATTGGATAAAAATGACAACGCATTCTTGATCCAGACATATGACCTAATCGTTTATGCCACAAAAAAATCATTAGCAGAAGTACCGGCAAAAATCTCTTTTTGTAACAATATAGTATTACAGTGAGGAAGAAATGAATGAGAACTATTTACAGGCTGACATAAGGTCTTCAAGGAATGAGAAGCTTCAAGGTAATAAAGTCCGTTTTTCTCTTTACCAATCCCCACAACCTTCCCACTTTTGAGGTCCTGAAAGAGACAAAAATGAGGATAGAATGTGACAAAGCAGTTATGGGATTTGATAAATTTAGATATGGACAATAGATTGAAGTGAAAATCTGGAATGTGGAGAACATTTTGAAGGGTAATGGAGGAAGATAATGCCTGATAGGCTCATAATAGTTGCATTTTTTGTTGTCATGTCTCTCGTTGTTACCACTTCCAACGTGCTAAATTGACACATTTTTGTGTGATTTTATTGTAGGAGGAAGATTTCTGCTCTCGCGATAAATCTGGACTAAAAAGGGTGATTTTATATCATAATTAAAGTTGTCAATATGATCTTAGTGGAAGAAGTTGATCATAAAAATTCAGAAGATGTTTTTGGATAAGACGTGATCACGCCTTGTGACAATTCCTTGGCTGCCTAGTGAGATAAGGAATTTTTATATCAAGGAAGAAATACAAGATAGAGTTTTTTCCATAAAAAAACTCTATATTATTGGAAGATATTTTCCAAGTATCTTTTAATTTTAGGGATTAGGATTTATTTTAGGTTATTAGTCTTTTATGTTTTAGAACCCAATCTTTCTTTTGAAACCTACACCACAATTCACGTGAAAGAGGAGGCAAAATCAGATTTTTTAGAATCTCACACACAATTTCCTTCCACCAATCTCACGAGAACAAGGAGGCGGCAAGAAAGAAGAAAAAGAATTCTTCCTCTACCAATCTCACGTGAAGAGCATAAAAGAAAGAGCAAGGATTTTCTCCGATTCTCTCCACAACCCTAGGCTAAGTTTTATTTCTGATTTGAGGGTTGTTTTTACTGTTTAATTTATCACTGTGAGGTTTTATTTTTTTTGGATTTAATATTCTTGTTATTCCAAGTATTTGTTGATTTATATTTAATACTATGAAAGTTGTATCTCGGTTAATCTGACAATTTAATTCGTTATATAATTTTCTACTGCTAGCCATGAATTCAGTGATCCGTAATTGTCGTGAATGATTGGTACACGAGTAGCATAGATTAGATGTGTTGTGCTATCATAGCATATTTAGTCTAAATAAATCAACGAAACTCGATCTATCAATTGCAGCTATCTCGGTTGTTAGATTTTAGGATTAACTGTTTTCACAAAACTGAAATGCTATTTTTAATTAATATGGAACGCTATCGTGCCCAGTTAATTATTAATAAGTTTTGACTGGATGCTGGGTTCGGTCAATGATTTTAGGAAAACACAAGAATTTTAGCGGCTATCCCTATAATTCTAAGGTTAATTGCTTGGAGCAACTTGAATAAATTATTTGTTAGCCGATGAACAGTGATATAATTAAATAGTAGAACTCCCTTGAATCAGATCTTTCTCGTATTAAATTCTTCATTTTAGTCTAGTAGATAAATTATCATTTAAATTTATTGTTTTCTTTTCTTTGATAAATTTAGTTTAGTATTTTATTAAATTCATATTCAAAAATCCCCCCTTTTATTTGCATTTTTACTCGAAAGAAATAATCTCCCGTTCCCTGTGGATTCGACCCTGCTCATCATTACACTAATTTTATTTAGAGATTAGGAATTTAAGTTTGGTGGCATAACGACAGCACACCAATGCCACTGAACATATTCGATGAATGAGAGTAGTACTACCATTAGGCAACTTCACTGAACTATTGGAATCTGACAAGGACTTATGATTTTGCAGTAGACTTAGATCTCCAACCATGTGTTCATTAGCACCAGTGTCAATTATCCAATGAGAAGATGGTATGGAGACATGAAATGAATGCAAATTACCTGCCATATTCACCACATGTTCAACACTTGTTTGAAGATTGTTGTTGTTCAAAAGCTTCAAGATTTTTTCATACTGAGCAGAGGTGAACACAGGAGCAGTATTAGGAGTCGTGTTATGGATGGAACCAGAAGTATTCAGAGGTTGAGCTTCAACATTCTCAACCAAGTTTGCATCAGCGACATTCCTAAGTCCATGTCCTCGACTATAGCCTCGCCCGAAGCGTTTAGACTCATTTCCTCTGTTCTGTCCTCGGTAAAGGCGATGCCAAGGTGGGTAACCAACAATCTTATAGCAATTTTCTTTCAAGTGCCCATTTAGATTACAATGTTCGCATTTCATCATATCCTTTCGTTGATCACCTACCTTGTTCTGATGTAAGTAAAACACGATTGGTGGAGGCTCAGCAATAGACAGTGAACGATGAGATTCTTCCTGAGAAATAATGGAGAAAGCTTGCCCAACAGTAGGCAAAGGAGACATCATCAGAATCTGGCTTCGTATAGCGGCATAACTCTCGTTCAACCCCATCAAAAATTGGAGTAATCGATGTTGTTGATCATGCTCAACATATCTCCTAGCTGCAGCGCATTCACAGGATGGCAAAATTACTAAAGAAGCGACCTCATCCCAGAGTTGTTTGAGCTTGCAAAAATATGCGGAAGTAGTGCTTTGTCCTTGAACCAATTGTCCTATATCTCGATGCAAGGCAAAAATACGAGAACCATTGACCTTATCAAATTGCTCCATCAAATCCGTCCACACAACAGAAGCATCGGTCGCATAAACGATTCCACCAAAAATTTCTCTAGAAACAGTATTCAAAATCCAGGACAATACAAGAGCATTACATCTTTCCCATTGCAAGACTGATGCGCTACCAGCTTCAGGTTTCTTAAATGTACCATCGATAAATCCAATCTTATTCTTAGCTTGCAACGCGATCAGCATAGCTCTGCTCCAAATTCTATAATTTTCGGTTCCTACTAATTGATCACTGACGAGATTCATTGTAACGTCCCAAAAATCGAAAAGTCCACGTGAACCACATGCATGTAAATTATCAAATTTCTTTGGTATTTTATTAAATTCTTTTAAAGTAAAATGCATGTTTATTTTATTAAATTGTGTTTAACTATTTTTATGCATTTTATGCATTATTATTGCATGATAGGATTTAATTCATGAAATTTTAAAAGTTCATGCATTAGGGTTTCTAGATGCATTTCACGCCCAATCGAGGAACGGAGACCGGAGAAATTTCAGGAAAATTATTTTAATTGCACGATTTATTTTTATAAATTATTACAGGGTGTTTTTAAGTGTATTTTTCGAAAATGGGATTTTATTGGGTATTTTTACTCGCAGAACTTTATTTTTAACGATACGAAAATTTTATCGAATCGATGAATTTTTTTAAGGGTTCGGCTAATATTTTCAAAATCTTTCCAAAACAAAATATTTTTCGGGAGTGTATTTAAATTTAACGAGACAACTTTTAAACTCAATGGACTTAAATATTATTTTAAACCTTAATTAGAAAGATTAGAACCTTTAATCTTTTTAATTAACATAACAATTAAACCTCTTTCCACCCGTTAACCTCCCCGTAACCCCCACAGCCGATATGCACAAATCCTTTCAGGATTTCCTCGGTTTTTGACAGCAACAAACTCAAGGGACACGGTCACATCATTAACCATATAATTAGCCCTTAAATATTTCCCTTAACTCCCCACTAAACCTATTTACGTTTCAATAGCCGCCCATCTTCTCCAATCAGTCATCATCTTCGTGAAGTGCAGCAGCTAAAGGTCTCGGTGTCACCATTTCATTTCAAGCAAGAATTCCTCCTCTAGGCCGTGTGTTCCTCGATCATTTGCTCTTAAATAATAACCAAGGCACGCTTGTTACTTCTTTATTTGCATCATGCACGTCATATTAATGTTGTGTGTGCATTTCTTACGAAATCTTTCGATCTATTCAAGAGCACGATTAATCTTTCGGGTTTGCACCATTTTATCGCATCATGTATTGTGTTGCTCACGGTTTTTATGCGTTTGTGCAAGGGGCTGCTGTATCATGATGTAAGGGGGCTGTACAGGTTGTGATCAATGGAGTTTAGGTGATGGAGTTGGAAGCTTGGTCGAGATCGGTGGGTTTGTGAGGGCCGATCGATTTTTTTGTGGTTGCGCGAGAGGGAGTGTTCGATAGTGCCTTTCGTGGTTCTGGACGCACGAGGTCCTCCTCCAGCCCTGGACCAGACCCTGGTGGGTCTGAGTTGGGGATTGGAATGGCTCAAACCGTGTCGGAGTTGATGGAAAGATCGCTTGAGTCAAGTGAAGAGGGGTGAGCCGCGGTAGGAGCTGTTGATGATTCTCGGCTCCTAGTTGTTATGAGCGTACATGGGGCTGGTTGCGATGGTTCAATAGGCTCCTTAGGGTCTGGTCAAGGTCCATGGTAGTCTGGTTTATGGCTGGTGCGTCGGGTTAGGCTAGTGACGTGAGCTTTTGGGAAAGGGAGTGCACGAGGGTGCCAAATAAGGGAAGGTCGAGAATTCGATAAGTTTCTGGAATTATCATATGTGAGATTTTGGGTCTGGTGAATATGTTTAGGAGCATTATTGTGTTTTTAAGATATGATAAAAAGTTGGGAAAAATTTTATTTGAATTTCGGGTCAATTCGGGTTAAAACAGGGACCCCGGTCTAGGTTTTAAAACGAATCAGTTAAGTTGGGAATTTGGCTCGATTTTACGGTTAGGAATGCTTTTAATAATGTTTTGGGACATTTTAAAGAGTTTGGTAAGTTTCGGGTTAATTTTAGAGGTCCAGGAGTAAAACGATAATTTTTGGGTTTCTAGTGGCAAAATGGTCATTTTGCACCCGGGGTGAGATTTTGGTCATGGCAGCTCCATGAGCACAAATTTATGATATTTTAAATATTTATGCATCATGATCACGATTTTAAGATTTTATGAAGATATACGTCGCATGCTTGGATTTAAGAAAAATTGCATTTATTCATGATTTTTATAAGTGATGAAAATGATTATGTTTTGAATGATGGGAATTAGTTGTGGCTATCGAAGTATATGTAAATGTTTAAGACGTATATGTAAATGCTGATGATGAGGCCTAGGCACAATGGATAGGTGATCCTGTCACTGATGTCCGACAGCCGCCGGGTACCGCGGTTCTATGTATGATGGATGTATCGTAAATGATGATGTACGATAGTCACCTCTAATGAACTGAGTTCACAAATGATAAATGATGAATGATAAATGATGAACGATAAATGATAAACGATGAATGATGATTAACGATTAGCTATTTTAACACGTCATGATTTTACAGGACACGTTTATGTTACGTTTTTAAAATTCATGAAAGGTATGTTGAGTATGATATTTTTCACTGATGTGTGCTATGTATATGTATTTTCTATTAACGGTGTAGGTGTGTTGAGTCTTTAGACTCACTAGGCGTGTGTGATGCAGGTGAGCTTAATGATGAGAAGACTGGAGGTGCCGAACTCTGAGTAGGCAGACCTGGTGCGACGACACGACCCGAGGCCATCTGATTTTCCGCATTTCCGAGTTAAGATTTTGGAGAGGAGTTAAACATTTTATTTACGTTGAGGATTACATGAATTTTACTCGTTTATGTTTACGCACTATTTTTATTGTCAAATACTTAAGATCATTTTTAAATGTTATTTCGAAAATGCGAGCTTTTATTAAAAAAATATATATTTCCGCGCTTTTAAAATGAGTAGACGTTTCAGTTGTTATCAGAGCAAGGGTCCTGTATAGGGTGGTGCCACCGCCAGCTTCTGCCGCTCAGTCTTCTAGCCTCAAGTCTGTAAGTTGTATGATATTACATGTTTTAAATGTTTTAATGCTATCGCCTGCATGTTTACATGATATATGCTTACAATACATGTTTATCGGTCGCTATGTTTTGAGTTTTAATGTTTTAAAATTTTTTATGCATGTTATGACATGAAACGAGAAATTATATGATTTTAATGCATACTGGTTTTGTGGTGGAATTGGACATGATTAAGAATTTGGCTATTGGGCGTTAGGAAATGGTTGAAAATGATTTGAATAAATTGATTTGTGGTTAGTAGTACTGATGTTCTACTTGTGGGTCATAAGTTAAACTTAAAAGTTATGAATGCCTTTGGGACTTGTAGATTTTCTAAGAAATTATTGATGGTTCGTGGTCGCTAGCCGAGTTAATTTTTGAAGATTCCTCGTAAGGATTAATGATTCGAAGACTACGACGATCTTTGGAAGTATAAAACATAGAATTTATTTAGGACGCATGCTCTACCTAGTTGGATTTAAGGATTGAATTGCATGAATTGAGAATCTTAAGGATCTAATTGTAATAACAATAATTTGAGGACCTAAGTGCAAAAATAAAATTCTAAGGGACTATTTTTGAATTTACCGAATTTTGGGATTAAATTTTGAGTTCGAAGATTTTAAGGTTTAATGAAGCAAAAATCGAAAAATTTTATGGGGACCAAAATGCAAATTTCGAAGAGTTGTAGGGCCAAAAATGTAATTTTCGAGAACTTTAAGGGTCATATTGCCAATTTCGAAATTTTGAGGATTTAGTTCGAACTTTTGAGGAACACTTGGGTTAAATCAGTAATTTTTCGAGGCTATGGGAATTGATTTTGGGTTTAATAAACTTAAAATTTTCTGAAATTTAGGTTACGAGAAACCTATGAGGTGGAATTAAGAACGCCAAAAACTTAGGGGTAATCGTTGGATTCTCGAGATTTAGGACAAATGGGATAATATTCGATGAAAGTAATAATTAATTTTGCAATATTTAAGAAATTTGGGGACTTGTTTAGCAGTAAGTGGGAAGCGAATGGTTTAAATGACCGGAATTTTGATGATTTAGATTTGAAGGGATATTTGGAACCTTGAGATATCTGGGTTATAATGTTACAAGAAAGGGTAATCAAGTACATTGTAGGATGAATCAATCTTGGGCTTGAAAATTTAAGTGTTTGTGAAATAATGTTGTGGCAAATTAAGAATTTAAAGTGATGACAATTTAAGGTGAATTTGATCGGTTAGATAAGTTATAAGAATAGACATTGAGTTAGCCAACTTTTGGGAATTTAAGTTTGATGTAGCATAAGTTTTAACCATGACCTTAAGAGTTAAAAAAAAGTATACATGTGTCAGAGTTAAAATTTTTCTAGAAGGTTGGGTATGACTTATGGTTAGATTCCTTGATAGACGCATGTAAGAATTGAGGTAGACACCTTATCTTGAGGAATTTGTGAAAGCCATTAAGAAACTTAAGGTTGAGTGGATATGCATGTTGGAATTATGTACCTAATACTATTTGGGTTGTGTAAGCTTGAATTTTAAGTTTATGAAATAGATGTTCGTATGAAAATTTGTGGAGTGAGATAAAAACAAAAGGAAATTAGTTGGGTTTAACATAAATTACCAATGGAAAAATGTTGAGATTTTTATCGAGTAAGAAATATAACATCTTGGCATGGGGATTTTAGAACTCTATGGTTTATAAGCGTAGTTGATTTATTATAGTTAGTCTAAGACTACCATGGGATAACTTATTAAGTTTATATGCTATAATTAATTAAGCATTAAGGATACATAAGAATGTGACATTTGTTCCAATGAGGAAAGTCCAGAGTTTTAGGCCTCAACTATATTGTAATTGGGAAGAGAATAGTTTAAGCATGTAATTGATACTAGAATGGTTTTATTATTAGGTAGAAGATCGATAGTGTATATTTGGGTTTTATGGATTAACGTTACTCGAATTTAAGATGTGCAACAATTTTATATTTGGAGTATACTTGTAAATAGTTAAGTTACGTAAGTTTGGTGCCGTAAAATAAAGATTCGATTCAAGGATCTTAGGCTAATTTTGTTATGGGGTTGAGATAAAGTTTAACGTTTAAGTGTATCACCGAGGATAGAAGTCGGTCATTAAATTTTGGGGCTAAGATTCCTAAGTTGAACTGCCTAAATGCTAATGTAATAGGTTGATGAACAATATGGGTATTGTATAAGAAAAATGAAGTGCGATAAGTTTGGACATCCATTTCTAGTATGAGGAATTGCGAGAAAGTCAGAAATTTGAGGACATAGAAAAATAGAACTAAGTCACTATAAGTTATTTTAAGTTGTGATCCGCAAACGAGAATTTTGATAGGCAAATTTAATTAGGATTGAGGAGACGTAAGGACGGTTTAACATTTATTTTATCAGAGTAGCACAACGGAAGCGTGGATTATTGGGATACTAGAATTAAGAGTCTAAACTTTTTGTTTATCAAGGATAAGCGAATTTTGGGGACGAAATTCAATTTAAGGGGGGTAGATTGTAACGTCCCAAAAATCGAAAAGTCCACGTGAACCACATGCATGTAAATTATCAAATTTCTTTGGTATTTTATTAAATTATTTTAAAACATAAAATGCATGTTTATTTTATTAAATTGTGTTTAACTATTTTTATGCATTTTATGCATTATTACTGCATGATAGGATTTAATTCATGAAATTTTAAAAGTTCATGCATTAGGGTTTCTAGATGCATTTCACGCCCAATCGAGGAACGGAGACCGGAGAAATTTCAGAAAAATTATTTTAATTGCACGATTTATTTTTATAAATTATTACACGGTGTTTTTAAGTGTATTTTTCGAAAATGGGATTTTATTGGGTATTTTTACTCGCAGAACTTTATTTTTAACGATACGCAAATTTTATCGAATCGAGGAATTTTTTTAAGGGTTCGGCTAATATTTTCAAAATCTTTCCAAAACAAAATATTTTTCGGGAGTGTATTTGAATTTAACGAGCCAACTTTTAAAATCAATGGACTTAAATATTATTTTAAACCTTAATTAGAAAGATTAGAGCCTTTAATCTTTTTAATTAACATAACAATTAAACCTCTTTCCACCCGTTAACCTCCCCGTAACCCCCATAGCCGATATGCACAAATCCTTCAATATTTCCTCGTTTTTTGACATCAACAAACTCAAGGGACACGGCCACATCATTAACCATATAATTAGCCCTTAAATATTTCTCTTAACTCCCCACTAAACCTATTTACGTTTCAATAGCCGCCCATCTTCTCCAATCAGTCATCATCTTCGTGAAGTGCAGCAGCTAAAGGTCTTGGTGTCACCATTTCATTTCAAGCAAGAATTCCTCCTCTAGGCCGTGTGTTCCTCGATCATTTGCTCTTAAATAATCACCAAGGCACGCTTGTTACTTCTTTCTTTGCATCATGCACGTCATATTAATGTTGTGTGTGCATTTCTTACGAAATCTTTCGATCTATTCAAGTGCATGATTAATCTTTCGGGTTTGCACCATTTTATCGCATCATGTATTGTGTTGCTCACGGTTTTTATGCGTTTGTGCAAGGGGCTGCTGTATCATGATGTAAAGGGGCTGTACAGGTTGTGATCAATGGAGTTTAGGTGATGGTGTTGGAAGCTTGGTCGAGATCGGTGGGTTTGTGAGGCCGATCGATTTTTTTGTGGTTGCGCGAGAGGGAGTGTTCGATAGTGCCTTTCGTGGTTCTGGACGCGCGAGGGCCTCCTCCAGCCCTGGACCAGACCCTGGTGGGTCTGAGTTGGGGATTGGAATGGCTCAAACCGTGTCGGAGTTGATGGAAAGATCGCTTGAGTCAAGTGGAGAGGGGTGAGCCGCGGTAGGAGCTGTTGATGATTCTCGGCTCCTAGCTGTTATGAGCGTACATGGGGCTGGTTGAGATGGTTCAATAGGCTCCTTAGGGTCTGGTCAAGGTCCATGGTAGGCTGGTATATGGCTGGTGCGTCGGGTTAGGCTAGTGGCGTGAGCTTTTGGGAAAGGGAGTGCACGAGGGTGCCAAATAAGGGAAGGCCGAGAATTTGATAAGTTTCTGGAATTATCATATGTGAGATTTTGGGTCTGGTGAATATGTTTAGGAGCATTATTGTGTTTTTAAGATATGATAAAAAGTTGGGAAAAATTTTATTTGAGTTTCGGGTCAATTCGGGTTGAAACGGGGACCCTGGTCCAGGTTTTAAAACGAATCAGTTAAGTTGGGAATTTGGCTCGAGTTTACGACTAGGAATGCTTTTAATAATGTTTTGGGACATTTTAAGGAGTTTGGTAAACTTTGGGTTAATTTTAGAGGTCCAGGAGTAAAACGATAATTTTTGGGTTTCTAGGGGCAAAATGATCATTTTGCACCCGGGGTGAGATTTTGGTAATGGCAGCGCCCTGAACACAAATTTATGATATTTTAAATGTTTATACATCATGATCACGATTTTAAGATTTTATGAAGATATACGTCGCATGCTTGGATTTAAGAAAAATTGCATTTATTCATGATTTTTATAAGTGATGAAAATGATTATGTTTTGAATGATGGGAATTAGTTGTGGCTATCAAAGTATATGTAAATGTTTAAGACGTATATGTAAATGCTGATGATGAGGCCTAGGCACAGTGGATGTGTGATCCTGTCACTGATGTCCGACAGCCGCCGGGTACCGCGGTTCTATGTATGATGGATCCATCGTAAATGATGATGTACGATAGTCACCACTAATGAACTGAATTCACCAATGATAAATGATGAATGATGAATGATGAACGATAAATGATAAACGATGAATGATGAATGATGATTAACGATGAGCTATTTTAACATGTCATGATTTTACACGACACGTTTATGTTACGTTTTTAAAATTCATGAAAGATATGTTGAGTATGATATTTTTCACTGCTGTGTGCTATGTATATGTATTTGCTATTAACGGTGCAGATGTGTTGAGTCTTTAGACTCACTAGGCGTGTGTGATGCAGGTGAACTTAATGATGAGGGGACTGGAGGTGCCGAACTCTGAGTAGGCAGACATGGTGCGACGACACGACCCGAGGACCTATGATTTTCCACATTTCTGAGTTATGATTTTGGAGAGGAGTTAAACATTTTATTTACGTTGAGGATTACATGATTTTTACTCGTTTATGTTTACGCACTATTTTTATAGTCAAATACTTAAGATCATTTTTAAATGTTATTTTGAAAATGCGAGCTTTTATTAAAAAAATATATATATATTTCCGCGCTTTTAAAATGAGTAGACGTTTCATTCATACCTGGAGTATCGGAGGGATGAATGTACATCGATATCATTAAAATTGGGTCCATTCGCCATCGCCGAACCTCAGATTTGTGATGAAGCTGCAGTAAAGTTGGAATCAATGTCGTGAGCTAAGAAAGCTAGGAAGATAAAATTGATGGATCAATTAAAAAAATATTATGATCCAAAAGATCGAGAGCTCGGATCTGAATTTTTCTTGCTCTGATACCATGTCAAAGTGAAAGAAACCGTTTTTTGTATATAAGACTGTCAATCGTAATACAAGCAAAAGAACACAGCTACTAAGTCTATTTATACTAGAAAAGTCAATTAAGAATAAAAGCGTGAGAAGGAAAGCGTGTTTCTTAAACCAGCACTTAACAGTATCCACCTGAATGTGCCTCTGCATGTTAGTGTTTGCATTCTTGTATTCCCTTTTCAATCAGCTTTAACCATGAGTGAAGTTCTGTTGGCTGGGATGTGTTGGTTCTTCAACAATATTGGTTACATACTTTCTATTGTGCAGTGTCAAATGCAAATTTTGTTAAATTTCCTTTTTATTGTCTTTTATCTTAGCATTACTTAATGGTTGCTCCTGTGAATTATTCACAATTTTTCTATGCAGGAAGATAGTACAAAAACTGGAAAGGTTACATCGGCTGGAATGTATTTTCTTGGATTCCCTGTTTACCGGATGGACCCATCACATTAACTCAGTGCGTAAATGTGATTTCAGTCTGCTCCATGACCCTCGGTTTTCGTTTTCCTATCCAAAATTCATCCATGCATGTGCTTTCTTGTCGATTCCGATTCAGATGTCAGCTGTAAAAGATCCAGATACGGCTTTCTTCAAAAAACTGGATGGATTTCGGCCTTGTGAAATAAATGAGCTAAAAGCTGGCACCCATTACTTTGCTGTTTATGGTACTCATGTTTCTTTGGATTTTCGTTGCATGCAAATGTTTTATGATTTGAGCGATTTTCGTAACTCACTGTGTAAATAAGAAGTATGTCGCGGTGACTTGTACAAGAAAACCAATTTCTTTTTGTTGAAAGTTGATGTCCTCATAACATCTAGTGCAATATCCTGATTATATGCAATCGGCTAACTTTGATTGCTGTTTATGTTGGTCCTTCACATGTTTCTGTAGGTGATAATTTTTTTAAAAGCATAAGCTACACCATAGAAATTCTTTGTGCCGCACCTTTTCCTGAAGAGGGAGAGAATCTTAGGACGGTGGAAGCTCAAATTTTGTCAAAAAAGGGTGGAACTCTCTATGTTTGAAACAGAGTATAGGGAGGTATATATATTATCCAGCATAAATAAATATCTGCCATTTATGTCAACGTTCTTTATTGCATTAACCTTTGAATTTTGAAGGTTTTAGCACAGTTTACGGAGATGACGAGTAGATACGCTCAAGAAATGCAGTCTGTAAGTTAGCCCCTTCGAAAACAATTACAGTAGGCCATCATTTTTAAACTTTTGCATGATCTGTTATTGTTGGATGTTGCACAGATCACATTCAAGCTTCTTATACAACTATGCCACAAATAAACCGAAGCAGTAGTTGCCGCAGCAAGAACAAGGCCGCATACAAGGACTGCGAAGATGGCACAGCAAAGGATAAAAAAACCATCCAAGGGACCAGCCAAAAAAGAAAAGATGGTAAAATCTTCCCTTAAAGGTATCTTTGCTGAATCGTCGAATGGTCGTATTTCCACCCGCATTTCAATCACGCCCCTTCTTGCTCCATGTAATTTGTATCTTTCATCTTCTCGAGATTCTCTTGTAGCCATTCTTGTAAATTTCACATTTTTTCAGACGTCCTACTCGTTAAGATTGGTGCCTAACCAGTCTACACGAAATGCAAATTTCCTTGTATGAAGTTGGGAAAATTTATATAGAAAAACGTTTTGATGATTATGTACTTGTCCTGATAATGTTTTTGATTGATCATTTTTCTGAACGTGGGATTGATTGGATCATGTTTCATTAATAGATTATATATTCTTGTTTCGTTCATTCAATCGATCGATGTTTATCTGAAGTTCGAATAAATCTAATATTTTGTGGGACTTGAGATAAACATTGAATGAAATATATATATATATAACATAATGATTTATAAATTTAATATATTTCCGAATTTCAGATAAACATAGAATGAAATAAAAAGTATAATCCATTAATATTTTATTATTCACATCAAACGATGTCTTGCACAGCTCAAGTTCTCAAAATCCTTGTCTTCCTTTTGAGCTTGTCATGCAAAATTATGATTGTCTCCAATTATTTGATTACAAGAGAGATGGCAAGCTTTTTTCTCAATCAAGTGCTTAATCGGGAAGAGTGCGATTAAATTGTACAAATTTTAATGTTTTTATTAAATAAGGTCTCATTTAAAAAGTTTATCGATTCATTCTATATTTATAATAAAAAAAACAATAATTTTTACATAAATAATAATATTTTTTCATAAGTAGGTCTGATCGGATTGTAGATTCGTCTTATAAAATCAACTCATGGATCTTATATTTGTTTTGTTAAATTGATATATTTTTTGTGTGAGATAGAAAAATCATGTAATCATCATATATTTATTTTTCGTCAAAATTCAAATATTTCATCTGCTTGAAATTTCACAAACAAACACAAGAAAATATTAAAAAAAATATAAACACATATATGCTGTTCCTATGCATCATATCACAAAAACCTTAATTATCAATCCTGTAATAATTCGTAGACCAACCAATTTGCTGGATTTTTAAATTACGTACATTCATATTTGTGATTACAAATTCATCGAAGTTTAATTCGTGTGCAACGAATTCGGGACATCGCACCTCCGCCGCACCTCTCCCTGTTTACCAGTCTTCACGCTAAGAACACTCACTTTCTCCATTGCATGAGCGAAGGCATCGAAAAACGCTTGCTGATTGGCTGCATACAAATCCACGACAGGCTTCGTTCTTGAATCAAAAGCCATAGCTTGATCAGTAGCCAACAATCCCAGACCATTCTGCAAGTTCACGTAATAAGTGTTGTCGAATTTCCCCGGCGACATCGGATCGTTGAAAGCCGCTATGGTATCGTCCGTTTTGTAGTTCTCGCACAGCTTCTTCAACCCTTTTGCATATTCGGGATTCAAGGTGGGATCGGGATGGGAGCCGAAGATTCTGTCGGCGAATTCTTTGCAATGGGAGAATCCGATCGTGTGCGCGCCGGAGAGAGTCACCATTTCCCTAACGTTGAATCCTTTCGCGGCGAAGATGTCGATTATCCGAGTCATGGACATGTTGGCGCGGGCGACATGGCCTTCTACGTCGGCGGCGTGTGATCCGAAGCTGTCTTTACGGCCTAGGCGGACGGGGTAGTAGGGCCCTCCGATGATGGACACGAGGTCTCGCGTGGCTTCGGCGAGGATGTCGGAGCAAGACACGATGCCAGGGCATGCGAGCTCCAGCTTGGCTTTCGTCCGCATTATCAGGTCGAATGCGTCGCCAGGGAGGGCTTTGTTGATTTCGTGGTCCCGTTCGGCAGTGTTGAAGGAATTGGAGGAGAGGAGGAGGGAGGCGTCGCAGCCGCCAACAACGCAGTCGTGGAAGAAGAGGCGTACGGCACCAGCTGCGGTAGTGGGAACGGCTGACTGTTTGTCCAAAGCCACTTCTTGGACGATCTTGGAGAATTGAGGGCAGGATTTCTTGTAGTAATCGAGGGTGAGCCTTGATTCCCCCTGTGAAAGTAGTAGAATAAGGAGGAGGAGCGGGAGGAAACGCGGCGAGGCCATTTTCCGGTGGCAGAGGAGAAGGAGATTCTTTTTAATGGCCTCTAATGTGTTTGTGAAGCAATGGACAAGTTGTCAATTTTTCCTGATTTTGTCATGGAGAAGAATTGAAAATGGTATGGAAAATGAATGGAGACGTTGAATAAGAGGTTGTTATTAATTTTGGCGCCCTACTTTCTCTCCTTTTCTTTGTTTTTGTTTTTATTTTTGTGCAAGACTGAATTTTTCCAAGGATCGGTTAGATTAACATGTTTGAAACCAGATACAAAATATAAATCAACCGATTCTTATTGTATGCATAACACATCATCCTAGAAATGGTAACATAAATAATTTAATATAAAATTAATTTATGATAATATTTAGATATATTGGCCGGGAATCATCCATCAATCATCTACTCTGTTCTTCCACAGTGGAAGAAGAAGCTTTTGCTCCATATTTGGAAAATACATCTACAAGCACTGATTTCTCTCTTATCTTTAACCTGCAAAAAAAACACAGTACATACATTATCAACAACTGCTCAAATAATTGTGCAGAAGCACCACCAAAGAGTGCATCATTACAATGTAGCTTACCTCTTAGCAGATCCTGGGATATTTAGTTTCGGAATCTTGTCTTTCTTCATATTGGGTACCCCCTTTTTATCGTTTTGTCTGATTTTCCTTCCCTGCTTCGAGGACGATGATTTGGCTGTGGATTCTAGTCTTGTTCCAAGTTCTTTGCTGAACTTAGACGTGCTTTCTTCATCGTCTTCCCACTGTGGTACCTTATAATGCTCATCTGCATCATAGTGTTCACTCAAGACGACTTCTTCCCCGGAACTTAAGAATGAAATGTTCGTGTCAACAATGGCTTGAAAGACATTCTCTGAACTGAGAACAGCTTGTTTAGGAGGGCGGTTGTCCTTTTTATGCAGCTGATTACTTGCTGGCTTTCGGGACTCGGGCTTTGGCTGATTACTTCCTGGCTGTGACTTGGAATTCAGCATATCATTAGCTGGCTGTGACGTGGAATTCAGCAGCTCACATTTTATCTGCTTTTGAATCTTACCAAAGCTTAAACTTGTGCCAGAAATATTCTCCACAAACCTATCAACAGAAACATGAAATAGACAAATAACAGATGGCAGAATCATTTCCTAGGCT
Source organism: Primulina huaijiensis (assembly GCF_012295235.1). Classification (NCBI taxonomy): domain Eukaryota; kingdom Viridiplantae; phylum Streptophyta; class Magnoliopsida; order Lamiales; family Gesneriaceae; genus Primulina; species Primulina huaijiensis. Next base: position 19,459,101 of record NC_133309.1, on the reverse strand, counting down.
AAAATGTTGAGCAGTAATATCTTGAACAAATTCGGATATAGGCTGCCGTTCTTCCAAAAAGATGTGTTATATGGCATCTCAAACTTGAACACCATACCATCATAGGTTTTCCCCACTGCTGTTACCAAATTCCAACAGTAGATTAAATCGAATGAAATTATCAATTGACGTATAGGATATACCTCTCAGCTTCATCTTTGTACTTGAAGTCAATGAAAGCAAGGCCTTTGCAAACTGGATCCCTTGTCTTTTCGTTTCCAGAAACAACTGGCTCTATGTTTTGTATGCCAGGAACTCCTTCAAAAGCGAGTCGTAGATCCTTGTGGATGTTTTTCTTCTTAGGAAGATTGACCATTCGAACACGAAATCCGTTTGGTATGCGCGAAGAAGCTGCAAAGTTCCAGAACAGCAATTATATCATACTCAAAGGAGCATGAATTGAAATTCTCATGTTCCAGAAGCAGAAGGCAATGCAAAAGATCCCACATGACAGAATTTAAATTTACAGCGCAAATTAAAGCAACATATGTTTACAACCTCAAAACAATTCAAATACTCCTTTGGAATATCTGGTTCCATTCACTGGGCAAGTGTAAACCTAAGGAGTGCCAACCTAAGAAATTCGCTCATTATTTCATTTTAATACAATAAAACAATGAACGTTTTGAACATGAGGAAATGAGTGCCAAAGTTGTTGATCAACCTATATCATCATTTATTTGACAGCAACACAAGCTCACCTCGAGGCAAATCAATTCTACAATAATTCAAGTAGTTCTAGCTATTCTATGTCTAAAAAAGCCAAACGGCCGAGCAGGATTATAATAGTTATATTAGACTTCTCTGTTGAGGGCAAGTTTGTAAAGGGGACAACTGCATAGGCTCTGGATTCAAGGTACGTCCATCTATTCGTTAGAGTTCCTGATGACAAATTACACACCCCATCGAACCCTTCCTTCTAATAACATTAAACCGGGGAGCTTGCTAGCAAGTAGAAAAGCAAATTAAGTTCTCACCTTTATTCTGCTTAGGCAACTCTTTCTTGGAATTGGCTTTCATTGGATTACTTTTCAGCTCATTGACATTAGCAAGCTGAGCTTTTCTACTCTGCTCTTTCTCTTCCATCAGCTCATCCTCGACTGAAGTATCATACACTTTCCCTTCACCAAATCCACGCGGTCTATTCTCAAGCCACTCCTTCATGTTCTGCAGAGGCACAATCACCTCATCGTCTTCATCAGACTCATCACCCTCGAATTCACCATCATCCTCAACGTCTATAAACTCGTTATCACCAAACCCATCTTCAAATTCCTCAAAACCCTCCATTTCTGCTACAGTAAATCCGTCCTTTTTCTTGGTTTTCAAGGCATTTGAGCAGAACCCACCTGATTTTTTCCCTGGAAAAGCAAGTGAACCGAAGGGAGTCAGTCTGTTCGATGGCAATGAGACGTAGGGTTTGGACGGAAAATGGAGGTTTTGTGACTTGGGATTGTGAAACACATTGCTATGCTGCAATTGCATTGGGAATTTCCCGAGGCTCAGCATTTTCTACTCGATTCTTGAGTTCTAGAAACAATGTGTATGTTGATATCAAGCAGTACTGATGTGAAGATGAATGCAGACAGGGCATGGAAAATGGCTCGCTTTTGTTTGGAGCCAGAGGTGTGCCGATCTTGGTGCCAAATTAACAATCTAATGGTTACTATTGGCAAAGGTCCATTTCTTTTTTTTAATATGGTTGAACACAAATTATTAATTTTATGAAATTTTAAAATATTTAAAAATCCAACATTTATATCTCGAAACAGATAGAGATGACAAGTCTGGACATGACTCAAATCCGATCCCTACTCGAATCCCACCCGAACCGATCTATACGGAATGACATATTTGGGTATTGAACCAAACTCAAACCTTTTGGCAAATGCATTAAGTTATATTACTTAACAAATACATTAAATATGAGTGAAGGTTCTATGAAACACATTTTTATATTTAAGACAATATATAAAACTTGAAATTTATTTAAAAATTTGTATATAATTCTTTTGTTTCTTTGAAGGAATTTGTTCAAAATACTAAACTTTTTTTATTATGTTTTATAGGAAAAAGAATTTTAAAGCAACATTGTGAAGAAAAAATAGTTATTAGAAAGTTTATTTTTTTGAAATAAACTTTACCATGAATAATTTTGTCTACATTATGACATAAATACACAAGTTAAAAATCAAAGGTAATGAAAAATATTATGAATATAATCGTTGACGAGCCTAATGAGATAGACAAATTAAACTACCGACATGCGTCGGGCGAGTTTATGTTGAGGTGTAAACGAGTTGAGTAGTATAGATCCTTTAAAATTTTAATGGATTGTATCTTGGAGTCCTAGCAAACTCGAGTCGTGCCATTCTTAGAATGTGTAGTTCAGTCACTTCGGTGCATCTCCCATTGCCATTTCGATCCTATGAATGTATCAACATTAAGATGGATCAAACTGATGTAAACGATTAGTTTAGAAGATGTTTTCTCAACTAAAAAATGTTACTTTAAATTAATAAAATGTCAAAAATAAAAATATATATATCACACACACACACACACACACACACACACACACACACACACACACACACACATATATATATTTATGATGATGGAACTCATAGCCACTATTCTTCGGTGTACACTGAGTAAAACTTCAGGGTAATACAATAGCTTGCAAACCATGCTAGTTAGATAAATCGTACAAGAAAAACTCTGTGCGATAGCCTCGTCGGATAAAATATTATTATATGAAATCAAACTCAAAATCATTGATGAAACGCTTGTAACTCGAATTATTTGATAATAGGTTGGGAGAAAGAGACCGGGGACGACCAAAGATAAAATAATTTTCGATAAATATTTTTGAGGCTTATTAAAGTGATTAAATATGATAAAAATTTTTCTAAAAATGATGGAGTCCAAATTATTTTACGAGACGAGCTCGATTTTATCCAGGAAGTCGGTTTTGGACAAACGAGGGACTTGTAATATAAAGTCTAGGAAATTCGAGCTACGTTACCTGACTTCATGCAATCTAGGATTTTATTAAAATATGTGTTTAATTATTTTAATGCATTAAATGCATCATTATTGCATGGATATGTGTTTTATTTCAAGATTTATTAAAGTTTCGTGTATTAGAGCTTTTAGTAGTATTTCACGCTCGAATGGGGAACGGAGACCGGGGACACTTAAGGGAAAGTATTTTTATTAAATAATTATTTTTAATTATTTAATATATGATGTAATTTTAGGTGATTTTTGAAAATGGGCCTTGGTAGAGTATTTTTACTCGTTGGTTCATATTTTGAACCGGTACGCAAATTTAGCAAGTGAAGAGACTTTTTGAAGGTTCGGGTAATTTTTTCAAAAAACGTACTTAAACGAAATATTTTTTGAGAGTTTTTTTGGGCTTGTTGGGACTATTTTATTGCTTAATGGGCCTAAAATCCTTTTAATGTCATTATTTTTAAATAAGGACCCATTAACACTTAATATTATAATTAAACTTTGCATCCAAACCCTAAACCTACCTCTTAAACATTTCGGTTGCCCCTCTCATTTTTCAGCAGCAGCATTAACTCTAGGCCTCGCCTTCGAAATTCTTCAAAGTTTTTAAAAGAACTCCTTCCCCGTTCCTCCGGTGCAAGTTCTACGCGAATATCTCAACGGTTTCGAGTGTATATACGCAAAGGCACCCCTAAATCTCGTTTTTCTCATCATTCACAACATTATATGCTGATTTGTGTGTTTTTTCATGAGGAATTCATAGATATATCGTGTGCATCGGATTTATATGGTTTTGACATGAAATATGTATACTTTTCTTCATGTACCTCACATTTTCTATGATTTTTTTGCAAGGACCTGCTAGAACTAGGTTCTAAAGGCCTGTACACGTCGAGGTCTAGGAGGATAAGGGCCGAGAGCACGTCGAGTCATGGCTAGGTGATAGGACTGATCGGATCTTTGGAGATATAGGGTTATTGGGTGATCGGGTAAAGGGATAAGGAGGTTACGGCCATGAAGGCTGAACCAGGCCATGGTGCAGACCTTGGTGGGTCCAAGCCGTGGTCTAGGGAGGTCCATGCATGGCTGGTCAGTTAAAGTAGATGCCTAACAAGCCAACTCGTGGCTCTGGCTCGTGCTTTTATTGACTATAATGTAAAACAATCTTTATTTTAATAATATTTTACGATTTCATTCGATTATGGAATTATAATTTATCTATGTACCCATGTAAGCTGCATAGATAAAGTCCTTGAATATACAATAGGTACCATGAGGTCTGCGTCGCAACGTAATATCATGGAACTCATTAAGAAGTGTACTGTATATTCTAAACAGGTTCCTAGTCGATTAAGTCGCCTAAAAAACAAGGATAAAGGTCGCTCGAGCTTGAGACTAGCATCTATGATGTAAAAGCCATGTTTCATTGGCAAGGGCATGGAGATGTCTATTCACACAGATGGGTGATCATATGATGATGCACTGAACAACCCTCCCTCGAACTATCCAATTGGTTCTCACTTATCGAGTGGAATGGTCCGCAGTTATGGTTGTACACCATTAGTCCTTTGACCCGAGACAATGTAGAGGCTATATGTACTAGCATGCACTTTAATCCGTTTACCGACTCCATTGAGGGTCATCAGGTGGCGAGGTTGGGTATAGTTTCGAAATACGTAGGAGCAAATGCATTGTAGTCGGGGATTCACCGTACGCCTACAGGTGAAGATATCCTATGTGATCTGATGAGTTAATAGTGCAAGGAGTATTTGGCCAGAGCAAGAAATGTGATTTAGGGAAATGTTTTTTCCTAGTTGCACATATCATGACACTGTTAGTACTCAAAGATAAATCACATCGCTATAGAATTCATATGCAACTCTCGATATACCAATGGTTGTAGATTCGATCGGGATATATGTGCTGAAGGGACCATAGTATACGCTAACCATGACTAAAGGTTCTTGAAAGCACTATTAATGATACCTAGTGGATCATGGGATGATGCTACTAGACGCTCTTACCATGATCCGATGGGTGCAATCAGAAATGAGTTCTGACATTCTTGATCAACGTGTTGATGAAAAGAATGAGGCTAACTAGCGTAAGCCCGAATAAGAATAAATTTTATTCTGAATCACATGGAGATGTGAACACATAGCTAACTGTATCCCTGAACCATTGATGATCACACAAGTATCAGATTCTGTGTTCCTGTTGAGATAGTCAAATTTCAAAGAGTTGCAATTTGACGACTATAGTTTGATGGAGATCAAACAGGAAGCTTATAAAAGATTTTATTAGCTGATACCATAAGATGGAAGAAATGAAAGTTATCATGATTGCTAAATAAAGAAGGAGAATGGAACTGCCTGTTTCGTGAAGAAGTTCACTAAAATAGGCAGCTGTTGAATATGGTAAGTGAAAATTTTGATCTTCGAAATTTTCGGTTTTTATTATATGAACAAGACTTGTATCATTGATTCATCGGCGCTCTCGGATCGTCGATCGGGGTTATAATGAGTTCGAAATCATTTATTTGGTGAATTAAAAATTTACTGTTTAAATGATAGTACTCGTAGTAGTGACTACTAATATGTACAAATTCCCTTATATGTTCTAGAGGAGTCTAGAATTTAATTAACCTATGAGTTAATTATATAAATTAAATAATAATAATGAAATATCATTTCCAATTGCAATCTCAACTCTCAGCTGCCATAAAAGAATTGGAAGAAAATTTGGCAAAAAAGATCAAATTAGATTTACTTAATTATGGATTAAGGATCCATAATTATGGTTAAGAATCAATAAGCACAATTTTTTTTTTTAAAAAAAAAGATCTACCTTCCTTGATTAAAAAAACTCACGGCCATATTGAGTTTCAAGAAAATTAAGTCTTGTAATTTATTTTCGATTAATGACTTAATTAACTTGACTAATGATTGATTATGAATCAATTAACTTTCCCATGATAAAAATGCCCTCAGCCAATTTCAAAAAGATTTGGGAAAATTTCGGCCAAGTGATTTCCTTCCACCACCGCGTCGTCGACGCTACTCCGTCACCGGATTTTGGAAATTCGGAGTGCACAATTTCAACGTAGAAATCGCTTGCGATTCCTAGTACAATCCAAGCGAAGAAGACAGTCTTCGATCGTGGACCTAATCAGACGATCAAAGGAGAAGAGTCGTTCGCATGGATATACAAGAAGGGCTATGTCCGCCTAAACACCGGAATAGTTAGGAGTCCAGCGTTGAGAACGCAAAGGTATAATTCTAAACGACATATGAATGTTTTGAGCACACGACGCCCAAGCAAAAATTTTTAAACTTTCGCTGCGTCTTGGTATCATAGCCAAGTTATTCTCAATCGTGTGTTTTAATTAAATTATGTTGAATTTATTATTTCTTACCGCATAAGAAATTTTAAGAAAAACGCCCCTCAAAATTATTTTTCAAAACCTGATATTAAAAAAAAAATTAGGTCTGCCCGGAACTTTTCCAGGCAGACACGTGCGCAGCGGCGTGCGCACAGAGCGCGCGTGAGACCAGTATGTAGGGATGTAAACGATCCAAACCAAACCAAACAGTATTAGGCTTGAACTTGGTTTGTTTAAGATTGTTTGAGGCTCGAGCTCGATTCAAGCTTCTATTATCAGGCTCGAGCTCTGTTGTATTGAAATATCGAGCTCGGCTCGTTAAAATCTCGTTTAGCATGTTAATCAAGCCAGGCTCGAGCTTGATTCATTAATAGCTTGTTTAGCATGTTTAACAAGCCTGGCTTGAGTTCGTCTCGTTTTCGAGCTCGATAAGCATAAAATTGAGCTCGAGTTTGAGTTTGAATCGAGCTTGTTAAAAATTAAATATATCTATAAACCAATTTTAAATAAGACATAAAAATGTAAATTCATTCATAAATAACCAAAACGACACAAATAAGAGCTAACAAAAACATAAATCAGTATATTATTGAACATTCCAAAATCATACATCTAGAATATTCATTATATACTGATATCACCAAAATCATACATCTAGAATATTCATTATATATATCTAGAATATTCATTAAATATAGCACATCGAAGACAGAACATCATTATGAAATGAATTCAACATAATTAACTTAAATTATTGATTAATGTCAAATGGCATATCAATTTAGCATGTAAAATTTTTAATTAACCTTCATAGACTAATAGTAAAGTTACTCAACTTGTATATGACTTGGTTATGCAAATTTTTAGGGAAAAAGAATAGGTTGATGTATTTCTATTAATTTATTTTATTTATTATATTTTAAAGAATATTTTAGTATAATTATATGCAAATAAGATTAAAAATGTGATTGTAACTAAATTGTGTGAATTCATCATTTTTACAAACATGTCTTGTATTCAATTCCTTCCATTGACGTTAGTACTAATATTTTTTTTGTCAACTTAACAAATGAGCCAAGCTCAAGCTTACGAGCCACCTAAACGACTCGAGCTCGAGCTCGAGCTTACGAGCCACATAAACGAGCCGAGCTCGAGCTCGCGAGCCTATTATCGAACATGTTTGCGAGCGCACGAGCCGAATATTCTTAGACTTGAGCGTGGTTTGATTAAATTTTCGAGCTCAAAATCGAGCTTGAGCTTGGTTTGATATGATTAACAAACAATCTCAAACGAGCTTTTTATCGAACCGAGCTTCGAATAGCTCGCAAACGTTTTGGTTCATTTACATCCCTACCAGTACGCCGCGCGGGCGCTGTCAGCGCTCGATCAAATCGGGCAGCAGGCAGGCGGCGTGGGTAGGTGCCCAAGAGCGTCTCGGGCACCGTGCTGGGTCGTGGGCTTGAATTGTTCGGGTCTAGGGGGCGATTTTTTGATTTTTCAAAATTTTGGGTTAAATTGATATTTTATGTAAATACAGACAATTTTACCCCTACAATAATTTTGATAAAATTAATTTCTTAAAAAATAAATAATTGGAATATGATTTTAATTATTCATGGTAAAAGATGTTTCATAAGAAAATTAATTATTTTAAATTAAATGAAAGTGTTTATTTAATTTGATAATTATGAAGGTTAGTGATAATTTATGAGATACACGATTTATTGATAATATGTGATATTATCAGATTTATATAATATATGATATTATATGGTAAAAGGATGATCGAGATCCATGACCAATGTGCTAGGATATTTTACGTGTTGTAATTTTTGATTATTTGATAATTAAAGTGGACCTGGTTTATGGTCCATTCCCACCCCCTAAATATGTATCCCAATGTGTCATAGATATTTAATGTAAATATTATAATTAGTGGGAAATCAAGATTAGAAGACGCTGGGCCCGATCCTCGGAATGAGTTTTGAAGATCGAAGATGTATAAAATATTGGAAGCTTATGTAATATTGCATTTGCATCCCTGCATTTACGCAGGTTATGGGCATGGATCCGTATGTGGCTCGTACGGATCAATTAGCTCTCGGTTATCGATCATCATTTATTATTTATGATGTATGTGATATATTAAAAATAATCAGTATGTATGTTATTATTAATATAATAAAAAAAGTTGCATGAATCCGGCAATCATAGAAACAATCATGGTACGAGTTTTAAAATTAATGATGAAAAAAAAATTTAAAATTAAAATCCCACATTTTGGATGAGATCAAAAATTTAAATCAAGCCCATTACAAAGATAATTAAAAGAAAGTTTAATAATTCCTTGCCTTCCATCAACGANAACGTTTGGCAAATTACGTAAGGTTGCAAGGAATTGCAATTGGGCTCTACTTTTTGGAAATTATGATTGGCTGATATTATTCAAGATCATTATTTCGCAATTGGGCCTTGCGTACTCACTAAAGAAATTGAATTTCCCATTTTTCATCAGAGGGTAGTGAGAATGCCAATATAGTGGGAGGCAATTCGTAAAAACAAGTCCATATTTTACGTCTTACAAAATATTTTAAAATAGTCAGTAATTTTTATTTTGTTTCCATATCAGTATATTTATGATTTCGTTATATAATCCATTTCAATTATTAAAACAAGCTAACCGAACGCTAATTTTCAAGATTGGATGGGAAAATTGTTCTAAATTCGGAGAAAATAGCATACACTAATGTCAGTCTTGCTGAACTGAAAAAGCATGCAAGATGGTGAGACCATAGTATACAAGCAAAAATGTAATATACTCGCTTCTTTGTCAAATGAACGGTAGAGACAGTTTGAGAAAATGTTGAATGTTGTTGACATTCGAATATACATGCAAGAGTTGCATAGTGCATGAAACTCGCACAATGATGCACACCACTTTCAAGGAACACATGATTGCACGCATGCAAGATGGGGCTCTCGCTCATGAGCATGGTGTAAGTATTATTGGGTCTATTGAGAAGGTGGTGGGCCTGGAATTTGACAAAGCCCGATGAGTAAGAACATGTTTGCTTCACCGCAAAAAGTTATGACATAAGAAATTATCTGGGCCAGAAATTTTTTGGCAGTGATAAGTGAATGTCCAAGTAAACACGATTTCAACAACAACAAAAAACAAAACAAGATATTCTAAGTAAAGCACATTTGTGACACGTTAGACTGGGACATATTTCTCAAAGAAGGATGCACAAGCTAGTGGGAGAGGGTATGTTTGACTCGTCAGACATAAACTCTCCAAAGACATGTGAGTCCTGTCTAAAAGGAAAAATGACCAAAACCCCTTTCCTAAGGAAAGAGGAATGTGCGCATGATCTGTTGGATTTGATCCATGCATATGTGTGTGGCCCGCTAAGTGTTAGAGGGAAGCCTCCGTGCGAGCAGCGATAGACGAATCTCCGAATCAAAAAAATTGGGTGCTATCATACTTCATTACCTTTATCGATGACCATTCGAGGTTTAGGTATGTTTATTTAATGAAATAAAAGTCTGAAGCCTTTAAAATTCAAAGAATTCAGAGCAGAAGTAGAGAAACAGTCAGGAAAGAGTATTAAAACAGTACGATCAGATCGAGGTGGAGAATAATTGAGTACAAAGTTTCAAGACTACCTTAAAGAGAATGAGATTATCTCACAGTGGACTCCGCCTGCCACACCCCAATTGAATGGTGTGTCAGAATGTCGTAATCGAACATTGATGGACATGGTTCGATCTATGATGAGATTCACTGAGTTGCCGCCATCTCTTTGGGGATATGCGCTTGAAACAATGGCAAGGTTGTTGAATCAAATCCATACAAAGGCAGTGGATAAAACTCTATATGAGATATGGATGGGAAAACCGCCCAAATATTCTTTCCTAAGAATATGTGGATGCCCTGCTTATGTGAAGCAGGAAGTGGGAGACAAATTAGATAGTAAAGCCAATTTGTGCTACTTTGTGGGATATCTAAAGAACTCTGTTGGATATTCTTCTATTATCCTCGTGAAACAAAGGTGTTTGTTTCAAGGAACGCCACCTTCTTGGAGAAGAGGTTTCTATTAGATAGAAAAGGGATGATGATAGAACTCGATGAGATTCGAGAACCACCCACTACACAAGTAGTAGAACCTACACCCCAACAGTCAATCAAAGAAACACAAGCTCTTAGAAGATCCGAAAGGATCTCAAGGCCGCCTAATAGGTTGAGCCTGCTTCTTGAAGAGGGCCAAGGTGAGCTCATTCCTGGATGTGATCCAAGGAATTTCAAGGAAGCATTGCCTGATGTCGATTCATCTAAATGGCTTGAAGCCATGCAGTCCGAGATGGACTCCATGTATTCGAACCAAGTTTGGTCCTTAGTAGATCCACCTGAGGGAATTGTTCCCATAGATACAAATGGATTTACAAGAGTAAACTTAGAGCGGATGGGAAGGTAGTGACCTTCAAAGCTAGAATGGTAGCAAAAAGATATACTCAAAGGCAATGTATTGACTATGAGGATACCTTTTCTCCTGTCACAATATTCAAGTCCATTAAGATACTGCTAGCCATAGCAGTATGGTATAACTATGAAATATGGCATATGGATGTGAAGACAATGTTCCTTAGTGGGGTATTAAGGAAGAGATTTATATGTCTCAACCTGAAGGATTCACATCAGTAGCAAGTAAACATAAAGTATGCAAACTTCAGAGATCCATTTATGGACTCAAACAGGCATCAATGAGCTGGAACCTCAGATTTGACAACACTATCAAAGAGTTTGATTTTACCAAAAATCCTGAGGAACCTTGTGTATACAAGAAGGTTAGTGGGAGTGCAGTGACATTCATAGTGCTTTATGTTGATGACATACTACTCATTGAGAATGATGTAGGGATGTTGCAGTCAACTAAAGTATGGTTAGTTGGTAAGTTCTCCATGAAAGATATGGGTGAAACATCATATGTATTAGGAATACAGATCCATAGGGATATATCAAAAAGGATGCTAGGGCTCATTTAATCCACATATATCGATACCATGCCAAGTAGATTTTCTATGGAGGAGTCCAAGAGAGGATATCACCCAATGTCTCATGGTGTGAATATATCCAAGTCTATGTGCCCTAAGACTGATGCATGAGCCGCATTCCATATGTGTCTGCCATAGGCAGTATTATGTATGGTATGATATCTACTCGACCTGATATTGCATATGTATTGAGTGTTGCAAGCTGATATCAGTCGAATCCCGGTCCACTGCATTGGAAAGCAGTGAAGGACATTCTTAAGTACTTGAGAAGAACTAAGAATTTGTTCTTGGTATACGGAAGTGGAGAACTAAAATTGGAAGGCTACACTGATTCTAGCTTCCAATCAGATGTGGATGATTCAAAATCGACCTCTGAATTTGTATTCAAGCTCAATGGTGGTGTTGTCTCTTGGAAGAGTTCCAAGTAAGACACCACAGCGGATTAAACCACTGAGGCCGAATACATAGCTTCATCGGCTGCAGCAAAGGAGGGTGTTTGGATGAGAAATTTTGTAAGGTCCAAAATTAATACGACGTAATCCAACTGCATACAAATCTAAGAAATATGAAAATGGTTAAATAATTGATTCTAATTGCTAAATTGATTATGTAATATGTTTATATGATGATTTAGTAGTTTTTCTACTCATATGCATTAAAATATATTTTTAAGGGTAATTCGAGCTACGATCGAGGAACGGAGATCGAAGGCTGAAAAATGAAAAATGTTTTTATTAAATAATTTCTTTTAATTATTTAAAATATGATTGATGTTTTTTCTTATTTTTTAAAATAAAGGGTTTTGAGGTGATTTTATACGCCGAGATGTAAATTTTATCGGTGTTCGATTTTCAACAAAATACGAACGTATGGGCAACCCGGCTAATAAATTCACAAACGTTTCTATTCGAAATATTTTAATTAAACACTAATGGGCTTATTAGGCCTGATTAACCTTGTTAATGGGTCTAAGCTACCATAAGTCTTTTAATTACTATTTAAAGTGCAAAATACCCCACAAATCATAACACATCACACGTTCACCTCCCCTTTACAATTCAAACTCTTTCTTTCACAAATATCACGACACACACACCATCAAAATTAAGAGGGAAATTTGAAGGTTCTTCAAGGAAATTCAAGCCATCATCTTCGTGCCATCATTATTCGATTCGTCAACGTTTAATCGTGCGTTAAAAACGCAAAGACACACCATACTCTTCCTTTTACTCATCATCACACCATAGTATTTGTAGGACCGAGCGCTTGCCGCTTTACCAAAAGCAATAGCTAGTGGTAATGGTGCAACTCAAATCTTTTAAACCGTACAGCAGCTCAATCACCACGGTTCGATCGCTCTACCAAGCAGGGACAGTTAACAATCTCCCTAACAATAATTGCACTCCTTGCAATCAATGGGAATCGAACCCATGACCTTGGCTCTGATACCAATTGTTGGACCGAGCGCTTGCCGCTTTACCAAAAGCTATAGCTAGTGGTAATGTGCAACTCAAATCTTTTAAACCGTACAGCAGCTCAAGCACCCCGGTTCGATCGCTCTACGAAGCAGGGACAATTATTGCACCCAGCAGTATTTATTTGATCGTGTTTTGAATGAAAAAAAGTCACACAACTCACAATTTTCGTCACTATGCATATGCATGTGTTTAACTCTTGATATTGGATTCAAAAACATGTTTATATTGTTGTTAAAGGGGCTGCCATGTATTAGGATGTTAAGGGGCATGATTTACACAAGTTTAAAGGTCTTAGACATACACGAAAAATGCTGCAACATGATAGAACACAAGCTGGAACCACATTGTTGTCATGGTGTTTGAGGGGCACGGTTTAAGGGTTTGGTGGCTGGGCTTGGGTTTGGCTGGGACCAGAGCTAGCTGTGGTCCGTGAGGGGTCAAGGAAAGAGTCCTGACCACGCTATGACTCGAGACAAGAGGCTGGGAAGGAAGCTAGGACTCCACCCGAGAACAATCTAAGGGCTCAGGGGCTCGGCCAGGGGGCTCGAGCTAGGCTAGGTCAAGTGGTTAGGGTCCTAGGTGGGTGCACAAAAGGCTGGTTCAGGGGCTGGTGCGGTTGGCTAGGTCCTAGGTGTTGATCAAAGAGTCCTACCATCATAAGAGTTCTCGGCCACTTCATGTTATGGTTGGGTGGTCTGGTTTTGGGGCTAGGGTCAAGTCCTCTGGGTCATCATGGGTCCAGTAGGTTCNGTTTGAATTAATTCGGGATTAAAACGCCTTAAAACGAATAATTAAAGATTAATTAAAAAGTCTAGTATTTAAGCTAAATAAAAAATTATGGGAAAATTAAGTTAAGCTTAAATAATTATTTGGGACATGTTAGAGTCAATGGAATTAAGAAAAAATCAAAAACGTGAAATTTTACGTCTAGGGGTAAAACGATAATTTTACACCTGAAAATTATTAAACATCATGGCAGTACTCTGAATGCTGTTTTATATGTTTAAATGATTATTTGAAATGTTTATGGATTTTTATGATTTAATATGGATATTTAAAAGATATGTTGCATGCTTGGTTTAAAAGAAAAACGATATTACATGCATTTTTTTTATCAAGTGATGGAAATACGAAATGTTGAAGGAGGTGAAGAGATTGTGACTAATACGATGATATGTTGGAGATATCGTGATGAAGAAGGTCCAAGTGGGAGCACGACGATCGTATTTCCATTGATACGGATACGATGATATGTTAATACGTTGGCCAAGGCTCAGTTGACAGGTGAGAGTGTCGCTGATGTCCCCGCCGCCCAGTACCGTGGTTATATGTAGATGGATCCATCGCACAATATGAATACGAATATGAGACAATCAACGATCTGAATTCGACAAACATGAGTATGAATATGAATATGTTTATGATGAATATGAATATGTTGTTGTGAAAATGTTTATGTTTAAAGTTATGTATCTTTATGAAAATGTTTATATTTAAAGTTATACATCTTTATGAAAATGTTATTTTAAGTACAAATATTTTTACTGTGGTATGTGATCTGTAAACGTATTATGTTGTTATCAAGATTATGGCGTGTTGAGTCTTTAGACTCACTATGTGTGATTGATGCATGTGATATTGATAATTAGCGCTTCTATTTTTCCGCACTTATGATTTATGTTTATGATTTTATGTTAAAAGATTTTATGACTATTTATTTAAGCTTTTTGAGAGGGTTTTGAGATGTTGATAGTTTATAGCAATTTTGCTATTTTAGGCTATGCAGACGTTTAACGATTTTATGACACAAACTATTTCCTTTGATTTTTCAAATATTAGTTGGTTTTTTTATTTTAAAAATGGTGACAAAAATATTTTATATATTTGTGTAAGGGTTCGGCCGAAATAGTAAGAGTTAAAAAAAAAATTTCTAGTACTTTTAAATCAAAACGAGTAGTGGACGTTTCAAATTTCGTCCAAGAGTTGGGTCATTCCTCAAACAATTGATCCAGTCTCGGTCTATAGTGACAACACCGGTGCCGTTGCGCAAGCGAAGGAACCGAGGTCTCATCAACGATCCAAACATATACTGAGGAAGTTCCACATAATTTGGGAGATTGTGGGAAGAGGAAACATATCGGCAGAGAGAGTCGGCTCCACAGATAACGTTGCTGATCCACTGACGAAGACCCTGCCAGAACTATTGTTTGAGAAGCATCGCGAACCAATGGGTCAAAGATCTGTGGGTAGTTGGCTATAGGGCGCGAGAGAGATTGTTAGAGTAGGTGCCCAGCAAGCCAACTTGTGGCTCAGGCTTTTATTAACTCTAATGTAAAACAATCTTTATTTTAATAATATTTTACGATTTCATTCGATTATGGCATTATACTTTATCTTATACCCATGCAAACAGCATAAATAAAGTCATTGGATATACAATAGGTAACAATAGGTTTGCGTCGCAACGTAAGATCATGGAACTCATTAGGAAGTGTACCTTGACGAATCGTGTGCTCGGCACCTTAGGGGTGCATTCAACACAATAAATCAATGAGCTGCAATAGCTCGTGTTCTAAGAATATATACATCGATGAATTAGATCAAGTTTGGTATTAAACCAAGTGGAAAACACTTGAAATAATCATTCGTTAAGAAAACTGATATGTTTTATATACTGTGCAACTGAAGAATTGAATTTACGGGAAAATCAGTTAGAGCTTATATCAGTTCAAATATGGACAGAACTGAACTGATATCAGCTGAACTGATCAAATCAGTTCAGAACAAAACAAGCAGTTAAACAGTTAAAAGACACAGGATATGTTTATGGATGTCGGAGACTTCAACTTCTCCTACGTCACCCCTTCTACCTCCACGGGTAGGATACACTAGAAGACATAGATTTATACAACACCTTGCACAAATCCTACACAACTTAGGACTTACCCACTGTCTAACTAAACTCCTAGTCTAGACTGAAGGCAGCACCTTCCAGCCAACACTTGTTTAACGTTTATGTGTCAAAGACTACGTACACAAGTTTAATGTCTTTGTGCAAGACTGTAATTTGGGTGGTGGTGTGTGTGCGTGTGTTTGAGAATTGAACAATGAACACTACCTGAAAGTATTCTCACACACTGAGGGAAATGAGCTTCTAATCTAAGCTGATATAACTTTGAAGTGTTCCCTCACAACTGGGCTGATTGCTTCTTGTAAGCTGATACACGATATGCGTGCCCTTTTTCTTTGTTGTATTCTCTCTTTTAGCCACACTGTGTATATGGTTGTTGCTGAATCTTCACTGATCTTCTATTTATAGGCGCGAAGCTTGATCGTACAGTGAGACTCAATTATTGTATCCGTTGCATTTTGAATTTGTTCTTTGGAATCTATTCCGGAACTTTTGGCTTTAAGCTTCTGATGCGACGTTCATAATTGCACTGTGATAGTACAATTGCTTTTGAACCTTTGCGCACAGCTGTAATCCATTAAGTAAGCTTGTCGTGATCTGCAACTGATTGCTCCTAACTGATGTTCTGAACTGGTTCTTCAAACTGATCAGCAACTAGTCTTTGAACTGATATAGTGAAATCAGTTGACTCGTCAGCTGAACAGGTTTCACTGATTCAGTTACCTGGTTAGTTGGGCTTTTCATCAGTTGAACTCTTCATCAGCTGGCCGGGCTTCTAAAGATCTTCTGCTGAACTACCTATCAGTTGGACATTCAGTTGAGCTGGTTGCGATGCACCAGTTGAGCTGGTTCAATTCATTCGATCAGTTAATTCTTTCAGTTAGCATATCTGATAGCTTCAGTTTTGGCTCGTAAACTGATCATTTCAGTTTCAGCTATCTACGCACTAAGGTAAATTATTAGAAACAAAATAACAAGTTTTGTTAACATCAAAATTAAGCAAAGATTGCGAACTTGAAAAGTTCCAACAATCTCCTTTTTTTGATGCTCACAAAACTTGAACAGTTAAAGCGATAAAAACTTAAAACAAATAAAATAAATTTCAGTTTGAGGGATGAAATATTTAAAATCAGTTTTAAAAAAAAAAGCTCCCCCTCAAAAACTGAATTTAAAAACTGCTTAAAAACATTTTAAAAACATTTTTCAGTTCGAGGGAAAAGAAAACTCCCCCTCAAGAACTGAATTAAAAACTCCCTTTTAAAAATATAATTAGTCACACGATTTTAAAATATTTTCAGTAGCGATTATCATTCAAGCAGTTAAGGTTACACAAAAACTGGAAATAATAGTTCAGTTATATTTAAACTAACTGGATAACTCGATGTTTATTTAATCAAATAAACTCCCTTGTATTATAATTAAGCGCATAAATTATGTAAAGGAAAAATGCTACTACACTTAGCTGAATTTTAAACAACATCAGTTGTCAATCAGTTTACACATAGTAGACCTAAATGTACCAACTACTGGTCGCCTTGAATGCTTGAAATACTGCATAATCTTGATTTATTTTGCCAGATGAACAGCTAGCTGCTTTGAACTTGACTTCTGTGCTGGCTAACTGGTCTAGCTGATGCAAACTGGACTCAACTGATTGCTGAACCTCATTGATCATCTCTTCTGATCTGATATGGCAGTTAAGCGGCGGCATACAGCTGATGATTAAGCTCCTAATCATCCAACATTTCAGCTGTCAGTTGGGCTTCATCTGCTGATCAGTTGAACTGGTAGGTTGGCAACTGAGGTCTTGTCCACAGATCAGTTTTGTTGTTCTTTTGTCCGTTGAACTCAAAACCCTGCAAGCTGCTCAAACAGCAAAATTACGGAGTCGAGTGAAGTGACTACGATGTTACTTGCAGAGCCAATCCACTCTTCTCAAATAAACGCATGATATATAAAATTTTTAAAAGGGTTTTAAAAACCATTTTAAATACCATCTTAAAATACATTTTAAGATATCAATTTTCAAATGTCCTTCTTAGAACAACTTGCTCTGATACCAATTGACGGATCGTGTGCTCGACACCTTAGGGGAGCTTTCAACACAATAAATCAATGAGCTGCAATAGCTCGTGTTCTAAGAATGTATACATCGATGAATTAGATCAAGTTTGGTATTAAACCAAGCAGAAAACACTTGAAATAATCCTTCGTTAAGAAATCTGATATGTTTTATATACTGTGCAACTCAAGAACTGAATTTACAAGAAAATCAGTTAGAGCTTATATCAATTCAGTTATGGACAGAACTGAACTGATCAAATCAGTTAAGAACAAAACAAGCAGTTAAACAGTTAAAAGACACAGGATATGTTTATGGATGTTTGGAGACTTCAACTTCTCTTATGTCACCCCTTCTACCTCCACGGGTAGGATACACTAGAAGATTTAGATTTATACAACACCTTGTACAAATCCTAAACAGCTTAGGACTTACCCACTTCCTTACCGAACTCCTAGTCTAGACTGAAGGCAACACCTTCCAGCCAACACTTGTTTAACGTCTGTGTGTCAAAGACTACATACACAAGTTTAATGTCTTTGTACAAGACTGTAATTTGGGTGGTGGTGTGTGTGCGTGTGTGTGAGAACTGAACAATGAACACTACCCGAAAATGTTCTCACACACTGAGGGAAATAAGCTTCTAATCTAAGCTGATATAACTTTGAAATGTTCCCTCACAACTAGGCTGATTGCTTCTTGTAAGCTGATACGCGATATGCGTGCCCTTCTTCTTTGTTGTATTCTCTCTTTTAGCCACACTGTGTATATGGTTGTTGCTGAGTCTTCACTGATCTTCTATTTATAGGCGCGAAGCTTGATCGTACAGTGAGACTCAATTATTGTATCCGTTGCATTTTGAATTTGTTCTTTGGAATCTATTCCGGAACTTTTGGCTTTAAGCTTCTGATGCGACGTTCATAATTGTACTGTGATAGTACAATTGCTTTTGTACCTTTGCGCACAGCTGTAATCCATTAAGTAAGCTTGTCGTGATCTGCAACTGATTGCTCCTAACTGATGTTCTGAACTGGTTCTTCAAACTGATAGCAACTAGTCTTTGAACTGATCTAGTGAAATCAGTTGACTCGTCAGCTGAACATATTTCACTGATTCAGTGACCTGGTTAGTTGGGCTTTTCATCAGTTGAACTCTTCATCAGTTGGCCGGGCTTCTGAAGATCTTCTGCTGAACTACCTATCAGTTGGACATTCAGTTGAGCTGGTTGCGATGCACCAGTTGAGCTGGTTCAGTTCATTCGATCAGTTAATTCTTTCAGTTAGCATATCTGATATCTTCAGTTTTAGCTCGTAAACTGATCATTTCAGTTTCAGCTATCTGCGCACTAAGGTAGATTGTTAGAAAAAAAAAAAAGAAAACAAATTTTTATAACATCAAAATTAAGCAAA
>NC_133309.1:19423135-19439650 GCF_012295235.1 Primulina huaijiensis | reverse complement strand
AATTTGGATGATCTCTCCGAATCATCAGCCACTAATCCTTTAACTGTCATCACGTAGCTTAACTGAACAGTGAATCCCTTGGACTGGTTGTTGGATTGAAACTTGTTCTTCAAAGTGTTGAAGATGAGGTGCTTCCAGTTGAGTCGTCGTTCGGCCATAATAACAGCAAGGGCCTGAAATTTTTCGNTAACTTTCATCAGGTAGCTTAACTGAACAGCGAATCCCTTGGACTGGTTGTTGGATTGAAACATGTTCTTCAAAGTGTTGNTTCTTTCTTTGGATCAGAGACTTTGATTTTCCGTCCATCAGCAGAAAGAAGAGTTTGCATGTNTTTGCCAATAGCCCTTTGGCTACAATATCAGCCAGTAACTGAACTTCATGTTTCAGTTCTTTCTTTGGATCAGAGATTTTGATTTTCCGTCCATCAGCAGAAAGAAGAGTTTGCATGACTTCAACATCTGATGCTTTTACTTCAGCAAGATGTGCCAATCCATCAGAAGGCAACAAAAATGTTTCTCCAAAAGAGTCTTCAGATAAGGTCAACAATTGACCATTAACAGTAGAGGTGATGATACCATCGGGATTGACAGAACCATTGGAGTAGAAATCAAGAAGTTCCTTCGGATAAATCTCCTGGGAAGATTGTCCCAAAAACATCCTGAGACCAGCAGATTCAATCTTCAGAAAAACGTTCTTAACATCAGCTTCCTGAACTGATAAAACTGAGTCAAAATCAATGGCCATAGCGTTCAACATGTGAGCTGGAATCTGGTTTGCTATTTGAACTGAGTGATTTCCTGCGAAAGAGAATGCTTGAATTTGTTTTTGCTCTGAGAAATTTGGATAAGCGTAAAGAGGAAGAACTGAAACGGGGCGGGTAAAGTACTTATGTACGTGACTGTTCGAATTATAGGACACGTGTCAGTCCAAAAAAATTTGAATAAAAATATGTGTACGTGTGCTATAAGCGTGTGTGCAAAAAGTGAGTGGTTTTAAAATAGGCCACGTTATGAAACTGTAGTCACGTCAGTTGATTTGGAATATAATAAGTTTTTTAATCTGTTAACTTATGTGAGAAGATTCGTAAAACATCCAACTGAACAATCAGTTGGGAAACTGATTCATTTCAGTTGAGTATTCACAAACAATTGTCCTCTCAGTTAACATTTTCAAAAAACTGATATTCTCCCTTAATCGGTGCATAGAATAATTAAAATGACGATATAAAATAATTTTAAGGGTCAGAGAGATTATCGTTTGCTGGAACGTTGACGGCCCTTCAGCTTCCATGATATTCGGCTATAAATAGAAGTAACACGGTTAGTTTCAGTTATATTGGTGAAAATATTTAAGACAAAAAGAATGGCAGATACGAGTAGCTCGAGTGCTTCGCCTTTTTCTCTGGAGACCAGGAAGACTGCTATAGAAGATGAGGTCTTCTATGAGAGTCTTCATTACTGGGAAAAATTACAGAAGCTTGAGTTTCTGTATAATACTGGGGAGGTTACCACTCCTGAACTGATGGTAGAGTTGAACAAATTGCGGGAGCACTTGAACATAGCTGTGTGGGTAGACGTCTTTAAGGATGGTCATCTCTATCAGCTAATGCTTCGAAAGGAACTGAAAATCCTTAAGCGCATAGCTGGTTCTCATAGCTTTGTCAAGACATCTACCGCACCCTTATTCGCTTGGTTGAAAATGTGGATAATTGTTGTAGAGGAAAAATATGATGATGTAATCCGTGCAAACGTTTATGATTGAATGAAGTATTTATTAGCTTAACTTTGTTTTTCTCTTTCCTGCAGATGATAAACTTCATCAGTTGTTATATATATATGCATTGCGAACTTTAAACAGATGAACTAATGAAAGACTAACTTTTATCAGTTGACTATGAACTGAAATCAGTTAAGCATTAAGTAATAAATAACAAACTGATATCAGTTGATAATGAACAACTGATAATTAAGAAGCTTGGGTAAATGAGAAAAACGCTTTGGTTGACTCGAGACTCTTTAGCTTCTTCAACATTTAATGTCATCTGTCTATAAGAAAGACGATAGAGATACAATGTGAGATAATAACAGTTCAATATGTCGGATTCAAGTAATTCTGATGCATGCAGCAGTACTCATGTTCAAGTTACTGAACAATTAAGTCCATATTTAGAGGAGTTGAAGAAAACAATGGAGGAATATGTCTTCACGAAAGTGATGTCAACATGGTTCAAAATTCATGATTTGCAGAGGATAAGCAGTAGTGGTGCTGCTCTTTCTCGTGCTCAAGCAGCAACAGCAAGAAAATACATTGATCGTTTTGAAGTCAGACATGTTACAGACCTGGTTGATGACAATGTTCTGTTACATGCAATGTTATGGAAGGAATGGCATGTAATTGAGAAGATTTCTACAACTGAATCATTTTCTAGAATCCGAATTTATGAGTTGAATAATTGGATTACACAATGGCAGGATTCAGTTGGTTCTAAGTTATCTTCTGTAACATGGAATCGATTTTATTCTTAATAAAGTATCATTTCCAATTTGTTGTTGTGTTCTTATTTTCTGCAAATAATTTTATTAGTAAAACAGCATCAATAATAATTTTAAGACAAGTCAATTAAACCAAGAATATTGCGAAAGTAAGAAAACTTAGTCTCGGATAATGGTTTTGGTGAAGATGTCAGCTGCTTGTTGCTTTGAAATATACTCCAGTCTGATGTCCTTCTTCAAAGCATGATCTCTAATGAAGTGATGCCTGACATCTATATGNTTTTAAGACAAGTCAATTAAACCAAGAATATTGCGAAAGTAAGAAAACTTAGTCTCGGATAATGGTTTGGTGAAGATGTCAGCTGCTTGTTGCTTTGAAATATACTCCTGTCTGATGTCCTTCTTCAAAGCATGATCTCTAATGAAGTGATGCCTGACATCTATATGCTTGGTCCTTGAGTGAAGAACTGGGTTATACGTGATAGCAATCGTGCTCGTATTATCACAGAATATGGGCGATTCATTTGTAATTACTCCATAATCTTTCAGTTGTTGCTGGATCCAGATCAGTTGTGCACAACAACTACCAGCAGCAAGGTATTCTGCTTCAGTTGTTGAGGTAGCTATGGATGTCTGCTTTTTGCTGAACCAAGAGATCAGTCTGTCTCCTAGAAACTGACAAGATCCACTTGTACTTTTGCGATCAAGCTTACATCCTGCATAATCTGCATCTGAAAATCCAACTAAATTGAAAGTAGAGTTTTTAGAATACCATGAAGCAACATTTTGTGTACCCTTAAGATATTTCAAAATCNAAGTGATGCCTGACATCTATATGCTTGGTTCTTGAGTGAAGAACTGAGTTATACGTGATAGCAATCGTGCTCGTATTATTACAGAATATGGACGATTCATTTATAATTACTCCATAATCTTTCAGTTGTTGTTGGATCCAGATCAGTTGTGCACAACAACTACCAGCAGCAAGGTATTCTGCTTCTGTTGTTGAGGTAGCTATGGATGTCTGCTTTTTGCTGAACCAAGAGATCAGTCTGTCTCCTAGAAACTGACAAGATCCACTTGTACTTTTGCGATCAAGCTTACATCCTGTATAATCTGCATCTGAATATCCAACTAAATTGAAAGTAGAGTTTTTAGAATACCATGGAGCAACATTTGGTGTACCCTTAAGATATTTCAAAATCATTTTAGCAGCTGAGAAATGTGATTGCTTAGGATTTGCTTGAAATCTAGCACACATACAGACAGCAAATACAATATCAGGACGACTGGCAGTTAGGTACAACAATAAACCTATTAAACCTCGATATAATGTCGCCTCAACTTATATTCCCCCTTGATCAGTGTCCAATTTTACTGATGAGCTCATGGAAGTATTTGCAGCTGAACATGATTCCATGCCAAATTTCTTCATCAGCTCCTTTGTATATTTAGTCTGACTGATGAATATACCATTCTCCAGTTGCTTCACTTGAAGTCCAAGAAAGAATGTCAATTCACCCATCATGCTCATTTCAAACTTATCCTGCATTAGCTTAGCAAACTTTTCGCATAATTTGGGGTTAGTTGACCCAAATATGATATCATCAACATAAATGTGAACTAATAAAATGTGATCATTCTTAGCAAATTTGAACAAGGTCTTATCGACTGATCCAACAGAAAAATCATGATCAGTTAGAAATTTTGAAAGAGTTTCGTACCAAGCTCTGGGAGCTTGTTTCAGACCATATAAGGCTTTGTTCAAATGGTAGACATGATCAGGAAAAACATGATTTATGAAACCTGGAGGTTGTTCAACATATACTACCTCTTGTAGTTGACCGTTCAGGAATGCACTCTTTACATCCATCTGATATACCTTGAATTTCTTATGTGATGCATAAGCAAGAAAGATTCTGATTGCTTCCAGTCTTGCAACTGGAGCATACGTCTCATCATAGTCAATTCCTTCTTCTTGCCTATATCCTTGTGCCACTAATCTTGCTTTGTTGCGTACAACTGAACCATCTTCGTTCAGTTTATTTCTGTATACCCATTTTGTACCTATAATAGTTTTTGAAATTGGTCTTGGAACTAAGTTCCAGACATTGTTATAAGTGAACTGATTTAGCTCTTCTTGCATTGCATTCACCCAGTTAGGATCAGCAAGAGCTTCATCAGTTGTCTTCGGTTCTAGTTGTGAAACAAAAGCTGAATAGATAAATAAATTTAGCATTTGATTGCGAGTTCTTACTGGATCAGATGGATTTCCTATTACCAGTTCAGGTGGATGTGATTTTCTCCATCTGTACTCAGTATTTGTTGTATCAGCAATTTCTTCAGTTGGTAACTGAACACAGTTTTCAGTTTCAGTTGGTGCTTCGTCAACTGGTATTTGAATGTTATCATTATGCTCTGTCAACTGATCATCAGCAACGACTTCCTGCACATCTGATTGGTCCAGTACTTCTGGTTCAGGTGTTTGAAGTATGTTTTGATAGCCATGACTTTCATTTTTGTCATCATCTTCCAAACTGATATCTGTAAGTCGATCAACTAGCTCAACTTGATCAGTTGGCTTATTAGTTAGTTCAGTTTCATCGAAATCAACATGAGCAGATTCTTCAACATTTAGGGTTTTCTTGTTGAAGACTCTATAGGCTATACTAACTGATGAGTATCCAAGAAATATTCCTTCTGCAGATTTAGCATCAAACGCTTTTAAATAATTTTTACCATTATCAAGAATAAAACATCTGCAGCCGAATATTTTGAAATAAGTAATTATACTTTTTCTTCCATGCCAGATCTCATATGGTGTTTTCATATGATTCTTATTAATCATTGATCTGTTCTGAGTATAACACGCAGTGTTTACTGCCTCTGCCCAAAATCTTTGAGAAATACCAGAATCAGCAAGCATTGTTCTGGCAGCTTCTTTAAGAGTCCGATTTCTTCTCTCAGCTACACCATTTTGCTGAGGAGTTCTGGCTGCTGAGAGCTCATGCTTAATTCCAGCATTTTCTAGGAAATTTGAAAGAGTTTGATTGATGAATTCAGTTCCTCGATCAGATCTGATTCGATCAATTCCAACTGATTTTTCATTTAAAAGTCTTTTGAAGAGCTTTATTAGTTGCGAAGCAGTATGGTCTTTAGATTTGAGAAAAATAACCCAAGTAAATCTTGAAAAATCATCTACGACTACCAAGGTGTATTTCATTCCTCCTAAGCTCATGACTGGTATAGGACCAAAGAGATCCATGTGCAACAGTTCTAAGCATCGGGATGAAGATTTACATCCCTTGTTTTTAAAAGAGGATCGTACTTGTTTACCATACTGACATGCTGAGCAAAGTTTTTCTTTTGAAAAGTCTATTTTGGGCAAACCAGTTACAAGTTCATGTTTACTCAGATAGGCAATGGATTTAAAGTTTAAATGATTTAGTCTCTTATGCCACAACCAGTTTTTAGATGATTTGGAAGCAATAAAACAAACTGGTGCATAAGTTTGATCATTCCAACTGACTTTATATGTGTTTCCACAACGTTTGCCAGTTAGTATGATTTCATCAGTTGAAGTTTTGACTAAACATGAGTTTTTGTCAAATTGTACTGAGAATCCACTGTCGCATAACTGACTGATGCTAATCAAGTTATACTTCAGGTTTTCTACTAATAGAACATCTTTAAAAGTAAAGTTACCATGGATAAGCTTACCCTTACCCACAGTTCTACCTTTGGAATTGTCCCCGAAACTGATGTTTGGACCAGTGTATTTGATCAGTTGGGATAACGCACTTGCATCTCCTGTCATATGTCGCGAGCATCCACTGTCCAAATACCATATTGAGTTCTTGTTTGTACCTGTTACCTGCAATCACACATATAATATAACTTGGTACCCATATCTATTTGGGTCCTGAACTGATTAGTCCCTTAGGAATCCACACTTGGATTAGTCTAACAGACTTTCCAGTAGCTGTATTCCAAATGGTTTTTCTCGGCTTTTGTGTGCTTGGTGTGTAGTGTACAGATGATACAATATTTGTTTTAGCTTTATTCAACTGATTGTTCAGTCTATATCTCTTCTGAACTGGCTTGCAGTTATAGTAATTGAAATAGCTATTCGAATAGTTCTTGTGAGACCTCTTTGATGACTGACTTTGTGAATCAGTTGAGAATTTTTGACTATAACCAATCCCATATCTTCTAGCCTTGTTCATATTCTCAGTAGGTTGCTCAATCAGTTTACTGGGCTCAATTTGTTCTTGTATCACTGCTGTTTTGACAAAATGAATGTATTTCCCTTTGTCTATTTTTGGCTTTGGTTGAGTATCATTTGGATATATTTCTCCTTGAGTGTTGAACCCTAAACCAGTTTTATCAGAAACTGATTTTTGTGAATTCTGCATCTCATTCAGTGCAGTAGATGACTTGTTCCAAGACTGAATGAGCTCAGTCTGTTTTGAGTTTTCAAGAATCAACTTCTGGATTAATGACTGATTTTTGTTTCTCTCTGCTTTTAACTCAGCAATTTCCCTTTTTAGACTCAACCCATCAACTGATTCATCAGTTTTGGTTTTATTGTCTGTGGGATCAGTTTGCTTTGCTTTGATTTTTTCAAATGATGATGCAAGCTTTTGATACTCATTTACCATGTCATGTAGTGTTAGAATGAGTTCTTCTCGTGTGAAATCAGTTGAGCTGAAATCAAATACCTGTTGGCTAGATGATTCTTCTTCTGCATCATTAGCCATTAAGCACTTGACTTCCTCATCATCACTAGAGCTGCATGAGCTTTCTGGTTCTGACTCCTCACTGTCAGTTTCTGCCCATTTAGATTTGTTTTCTTCAGCTAAGAGTACCTCATGTTTCTTTCTGAAGGACTTCTTATCTTCCTTGGGTCTTCTTTTGTGCTCATATGATTTCTTTCTTCTATCAGTTGAGCCTTGACTGTCCTTCTTGGGTTTAGGACAATCAGCCATAAAGTGACCTGATTTGCCACAGTTGTAGCAGGCATTTGATTCATCTTTGGAGTTGTTCCTTTGGTATGGCTTCTGGAAGTTTCCTTGATTCTTTCTCATGAACCTTCCAAATTTTTTGATGAACAATGACATAGCATCACTGCTCAACTGATCAGCAGATTTCTCGACTGAACTGATTGGTTCTGTTCTGACAGCAGCTAGAGCAGTTGTGGCTGCAGGGGTAGATGGTTCTCCTTCTCTAGTCTGCAGCTCAAATCCATAAGCCTTTAAATCAGCAAACAGATCATGAAGTTCAATCTTGTTCAGATCTTTGGACTCCCTCATTGCCATGGTCTTGACATCCCATTCCTTGGGAAGACCTCTCATTACCTTTAGTGCAATCTCTTTGTTGGTATACACTTTTCCAAGTGCATTTAACTCATTGATGATACTGCTTACTCTTTCATCATACTCGTGCATTGATTCTCCTGCTTTCATTTTGATGTTATCAAACATTTGAACAGCAACAGAAAGTTTATTTTCTTTGGTTTGATCATTTCCTTCACACAGCTGGATCAGCTTTTCCCAAATTTCTTTGGCTGTCATACATATCTTTATTTTGCTGAAGGTTACTTTGTCCAGCATTTTGTACAGAATGTCTTTAGCCACATTATCAAGATTTGCTTTTCTTATATCTTCAGTTGTCCATTCATCTCTAGGCTTTTCTACTCTTTGTGGTGCCTCTTCTGTTATGGCAACTGCTGTATTTGTTTTTAGAATCTTCATGGGTCCATCAGTTATGACATACCACATGTCATCATCTTGTGCAGCTAAATGAGCCTGCATTCTGATTTTCCAATCATCAAATTCTTCTCTGGAGAACATAGGAATTTTGTTGAATGAAGTCATGCTAGCAAGTTTATAGATCAAAAGTATTCAAGAACAAGATTCAACCGCTCTGATACCACTTGATAGGATCGATTAACGAAACAAGAGTGTTTAGAAGGGGGGCTGAATAAACACTCACAATTAAAATTGATCTTTTCGAGTTTTGAGTTCAGTTTGGTGAGAAACTGATTCTCGGAATCTTGTTGGTCCATGACAATCAGTTAAACTAAAGTAGTTGCGGAAATTAACTGACTGAAAGATAGAATACAAAACTGAAATAAAAGACACAAGGATTGTTTCTGGATGTTCGGAGATTTCAATTACTCCTACGTCACCCCTTCTATCTCAAGGATAGGATTTCCACTAAAAGACTTTGATCGAATACAAGATTTGTACTGACCCACTTCAGTTTGGACTTATCACTGCCAAAAACTGAAACTCTTAGTATTACAGAATGTTCTCAGTGCGTAACTGATCTTAGCACTATCGAATTTAACGATTATTACAAAGTGCTAGTGAGCTCAAATTGTAGCCTTGACTGCTACGAATAAATCAAGTGAGTGTGAGCTAAAATTTTGACAGAGTAACAGCAAGCTTTGAATAGAGAGTCTGTGCGCGTCACTTTTTCAGCTGATCTTCTGTCATATTTATAATATTCCCTTCCAACGGTAACTTGAGATATATTTGAATCTTTGTATCCGTTGATTGCCACTTCATCATTCCTTGGGCATTGTTTGCTTCGTTTATTGTAATGCGGCGTCTTAATTGCTTTAGCTGAAATGCGTTGTTCTAAGCTGTATTGATTGAAGTGCGGCGTTTCGTATTTAGTTGCAATCTGCTATGTCTCTTTGTCGGTTGAATGTTCTTTCCCGAGACATGTTTAGTTGAAGGAAGCATACGGCTGAATATATCAACTGATCGGTTTCCAACTGATCAGTCAGCTGTCTTCGAGAATTCAATTAAGTTCAACTGATCAGTTGGTTTTCTTCGAAAGTTCAGTTCAGCTGGGTTCGGTTGCCTTAGATAATATGCGCGATACTCTTCAGTTAGGCAAGCTGTATAGATCGAATATTTGATCAGTTAGTTCCAATAAATAATCGGTTTGTCAAACATCCGAAATTAAGTTTCCAACATATGTTTTGAAGGATGAGAGTTGGTTGTGACTAATGCGAACACGAACACGAACATGTAAGATTAAGGCTCAGTGGATGGGTAATATTGTCGCTGATGTCCCTGTCGTCGGGTATCGCGGTTATACATAGATGGATCCATCGACTAGAGCTGATACGAAAGTCACAACTATAAGAAAATAAAAACGTATATACTGATATGATGAGATATGATATGAACACGTTTATACTTTGACATGTTATGTTTAAGCTCATTCTTTTAAGATCATGAAAGGTATTTTAATTACAGAACTTTTCACTGTTGCATGTTATGTATATGTACTTACTATCACGGATCAGGTGTGTTGAGTCTTTAGACTCACTAGATGTGTATGATGAAGGTGAGCATGATGATGTGGAGACTGGAGGCGCTGAAGATTGAGTAGACGGAGCTGGGTGTGGGCACGTTAACCGGAGGACTATACGTTTTCCGCATTAAATATTTATGAGTAAGGAGTAAAACATTATTTATTTTATATACATTTTAATCTATTACTATGTTGATGATTTAGCAGGATTTCGGAGGTTACACTTGTGTTCCTTAAAACCATATTCTAGGACTTTGACGCGATTAAAATTATTTAACTTTAGTATTTTCATTTAGTAGTTGAATGGTATTTTTTTATGGATGTGGTTGAGAAAATTTTCGAAACTAGTTTTAAAAAAAATAAAAAATAAGCACTAGACGTTAGATGTAAAGGACCAAAGGTATTATTTTTGAAAACTAATTTTTGTAAACTTTTATTTTTCAATTAAATGTGTTATTGGACTTAATTTACCTAAGATTAGTAAGACCAATTGCTGTTAAACACAAAGACCCAAAACCTTAGCCCATTAACATGCAAATTTCAAAATCTATATAAAAAAAGAAACCTAGGGTTTCAAGAACATCATTCAGCCGTCCATCATACACACAAAACACACAATATTTTCAAAAATTTGGAGAGGAAAAAGTCAAGGAGTCTTCGTCGCTCGTTCGTCTTTTTTCGCAACCCACGCTAACGATCACGTATTCGAGCGTTCTATAACCAAAATTCACCCTTCTAAACTTCTTTGATGCACCATTCAAATCATATTATGCATGTTTTATGTATTTTTGCATGAAAAATAATTGAGCATGAATCATTTAATGATAGGATAAATATTTTCAACGTTTTGATAATTTACGCTTGTTTGAAAAACGTTATGAATTCTAAGGACACTCTGCCAATATGATGTATTTAAAGGCTAGCAAAAAGGGTCGTTAAGGGGCAACATGAAGGCTGGAACCGAGTTTGGCTTAGGAAGGAACGAGCCTTTGGTTTTCTCCATGGGAGCCATGTGTTGAGATGGGCTAGGGGAGGAGGTGTGCGTGCGGCTCGTCCAGGACTTGGGCAGGGGCCGTGCTAGACATGTTTCGGTGTTAGAAAGAGTTCTAGCATGGCTAGGACTCATGGACAGCAGGTAGTGAAGAGTCCACAAGTGCTAGGACTCTTCCCATGCACGCGTTTGGACGGGTTCTGTAGGGGTAGCTCGCAGCTCGGCTAGGGCTGGTTGAGCTGGTTCAGTATGGACTAGAAGGGGTCCAGGGATGGTTAGGTGTGTGTGGAGTCGCTGGTTAGATAATTAAGAGAGTACTTGCATGGCTAGGATTCTAGAGAAAAGGGGGCCACGGCTAAGGAGCATGTGCATGGGCTTCACGCATGGGATGGGGCTGGTGCGTTGGTCTAGGAGGGTTTAGCAAGGGTCTAGGAGGGTCAGGGGTAGGTCTGGTCAAGGGTGGCTTGGTGGTGGCTCGATGGAATTGATCCGTAGCTTAATATATATAGGCTAGGGTTCGGGTTTGAGGCTAGGAAAAGAAGCGGTTTGAATCATGGTCCACGGGGGTCGATTCATGTTCACAAGGGTAGTTTAGGTGTGAAAAGTGTATGTTTAAAGTTTGGGACGACAATATTAAGTTTGGAATTGTTTTGGGATTAAAACGATCCAAGGTTTCGTAATTAAAGAAATAAATCGAAAGGCTCGGGTTTACGTCTAAGAAAAATATGAGAAATTAATTTTAAGCTTATACGATGGTTTGGATAGGCTCGAGTCAATAAAATTAAGAAAAGGTCAAAATCGATAATTTTAGATCCCAAGAGAAAAATTTTCATTTTACGTCCCGGATAGTACGAAAAGTTTGGCAGTGTCCCGAAGAATCACAATACATGCTAAATGATATTTTAAAACGTTTACGATGAAAATATTGGAATTTTATGATTTATGATAAAGCTGTGCAATTTTTACTGTTGAAATGCTATTTTACGAATTTGGAAAGAACACGATATTTTATGATTAAAAAGAAAATAAAAATATTTTGAAGGATGTGAATTGACTATGACAAACATGTTACGATATGATATATGATGATTTGGAATATCGTGAGAGAATAGGCCCAAAAGGAGCCCGTTTACGAGAGAAGGCCCAGAGGGAGCCCGACGATCGTATTTCCTTTTACGACAGTGCCTAGTGATCGTCCCCATGCGCAATGGTGAGCTAAGACTGTTTAGTCGACCACATGATATAACTAGTCACTTTTAAGGATCAAACTTCACCTAAAATGATATATGATGATGGAAAGCTTTATGATTAAATGATTTATTTATGATTACAAGCTTATTTTAAATAAAAATATGATTTTAATGCATGTGCCTGTATATGTATTACTTGTTACATATGGTTAGAACGTGCTGACTCACTAGACTCACTAGGTTTGGATGGTTGCAAGAGAGGATGATATTTAGGGAGGCGCTGACACTTGAGTAGATCGAGTCCGACAGTACACTTCAGAGGGACATTTATTTTCTGCATTAGCTTGATACTTAAAGTTTTGAAATAAAGATTTTGAGAATGATTTATTAGATATTTTTATATTTTATTTTCAAGTTAGTTTTGATCTTGTTAAAGGTTGACGTATGATTTTTGTTAATTGAAAATTTATGGATTTTATGCACTTGAGACTTTTAAATGTTGAGTGAATTTTTTCAAAAAATTAGTAGGATTTTAAAGTTTAAAAGTAGTGGACGTTACAACAACTGAAGACATTTGGATAGATGTGGTGTCAATCATTGCAGAAAGTTGAGAATGACCATAATTCATATTTGAAACTAGATTATCATGCACCATATCTATTCTATGTGAGAGTACATCATGAGAGCTGGCAAGCTGAGATGTTGATGCATAGTTCTTCTTTGTGGATTATAGTTGAAGGCATAATTTGTGAAAATCTTTTGACATCCTAGCTAGTTCCTTGAAAGCTTTGTCTTTAAGATTTTCAATGTCATTAGCAGCCAAATTCTGACCTATCTTGACTTGAGTAATAGTATAACTAATGTCAATCAGACTTGCTAAAATTTTGTCCAATATAGAATCATCTTCAATTTCGAATTATGGGGACCTAGGATAGTGAGGAGCTTCCTTTCCAGAAAATATGACCAAAGAAATGCTAGGTCCTACCTCTTGTGAACTTCCAATCAACAATGGTGTTCCTTGAGTTTCTTGAGTCGGTGGAGGCTCAACTGAAGTGGTTTGGACTAAAGAGGTTTCAACCACAGGAGTCTGAATTGATGTAGAAAGTTGTTCTTGAGGAGTGACGACAACTGTCTCATGCGCAACTGGTAGGTCTTGGCCAACTAGTGCAGTTACAATCTCAGTTTCAGTTCCTTGACCCTCAGTTTGGTATGCCACTATAATCAATTCTTCGGCAACCGTTTGGTTTGGAGCAATCTGGACCATTATGGATTCAGATATAAATAAGGTTTAAGAAATTATCATTTGCGGAATCTGAGCTTTGATTGACTGAATCAGAACCGGAGTTGTTGGGACAAGATCAATAACTTCACTCACAAACTCAATGTTGGAACATTTCATATTCGCAATCTTGATTTTGATGTTAACAAAACTCGTTATTTTGTTTCTAATGAACATATCTAAATGTGCAGAAAGCTATCAAGCCAAAACTGAAGTTATCGAGATGCAAATTGAAAATACCAACTGATTGCCCAAACTGAACCAGTTCAACTGATATATCAAAGACCAGTTCAATTGATTGTCCAGCTGATAGGTAGTTCAGCAGAAGATCTTCAGAAGCTCGTCCTGCTGATGAAGAGCTCAACTGATGAAGAGCACAGCTGACTAGTTCAAGTGAAATAGTGAAATCAGTTCAGCTGACAAGCCAACTGATTTCACCAAACTAGTTCAAGAACAGTTCAACCGACCAGTTCATGACATCAGTTAGGTGCCGACCAGTTTGCAGAACACGACAAGCTTATCTAAGTGGAATCCAGATGTGCGCATTTAAGAAAAGCAATTGTCCAGTCAAAGGACAATAATGAACGTTGCAGCATAGCTTAAAATCAAGACATTCCAGAATGACTGTTAGAAAGGACAAGACACAAATATCGAGGAACAGATTCAAATTGCAACATACATATTTTACTAGTCTTGATGAACGGTCTCGTAGTCTCTATAAATACAAGACCAAGACCATCAACAAAAAGATATAGAAATGTGTGTGAAGAAGAAGGGCACGCACAACGTATATCAGCTTTCAGAAAGCAATTAGCCCAGATTTGAGGGAACACTTCGAAGTGTTATCAGCTTAGATTAGAAGCACATTTCCCTCAATATATGAGAACATTTTTGTGTTGTATTCATATATCAGTTCTCACACATGCACAAACCATCACTCACATATACAGAGAATTGAGCGTATTTAAAAGTTGAGTGAGTCTTGCACAAAGACATTCAACTTGTGTATGTAGTCTTTAAAACATAGACATTAAACAAGTGTTGGCTGGAAGGTGTTGCCTTCAGTCTAGACTAAGAATTCAGTTAGGCTGGTATATTCATTTTTATTATGTATAAACTTACTGATATTTGATGTTGTTTAAAATTTGTTATTTTAGTAGCAATTTTCATTACACGTGTTAGTGTGCTTAATGTAGAATACAAGGGACACGTATTTGATTAAATAAACATCATGTTTATCATGTTAGTTTCTATGTAACTGAACTGATATCTTAAGATTTGTTGCCTAAATTGATTGAATGTTAAAAGATATTAAAACTTCATTCAATCGCATAGATGATTATATTTTTAAGGTGGAGTTTTTAATTCAGTTCTTGAGGGGGAGATTCCGTGAATTATCCCTCGAACTGAAATTTTTTTCACTTAAATGTTTTTTATTCTCACAAAGGGGGAGAATTAATATTAAAGTTTAAATTTTTATTTTTTTAATTCCTCAAGTTTTGTGATCATCAAAAAAGGGGATATTGTTGGAATATTTCATGTTCGCAATCTTGATTTTGATGTTAACAAAACTCGTTATTTTTTTCTAATGAACTTACCTAAGTGCGCAGAAAGCTATCGAGATGTAAATTGAAAATGCCAACTGATTGCCCTAACTGAACCAGTTCAACTGATTGTCCAGATGATAGGTAGTTCAGCAGAAGACCTTCAGAAGCCCGGTCAGCTAATGAAGAGCCCAGCTGACCAGTTCAACTGAAACAGTGAAATCAATTCAGCTGACGAGTCAACTGATTTCACCAAACCAGTTCAAGATCAGTTCAACTGACCAGTTCAGTACATCAGTTAGAAGACGACCAGTTTGCAAAACACGACAAGCTTATCTAAGTGGAATCCAGCTGTGCACATTTAAAAAAAGTAATTGTCCAGTCAAAGGACAATAATGAACGTTGCAGCAGAGCTTAAAGTCAAGACGTTCTAGAATGGCTGTTAGAAAGGACACGACACAAATATCGAGGAACAGATTCAAACTACAACGGACATATTTGATTAGTCTTGATGAACGATCTCGTAGCCTCTATAAATACAAGACCAAGACCATCAGCAAAAAGATATAGAAATGTGTGTGAAGAAGAAGGACACACTCAACGTATATCGGCTTTCAAGAAGCAATTAGCCCAGATTTGAGGGAATACTTCAAAGTGTTATTAGCTTAGATTAGAAGCACATTTCCCTCAGTGTGTGAGAACACTTTTGTGTTGTATTCATATATCAGTTCTCACACACGCATACACCATCACTCACATATACAGAGAATTGAGCGTATTAAAAAGTTGAGTGAGTCTTGCACAAAGACGTTAAACTTGTATATGTAGTCTTTAACACATATACGTTAAACAAGTGTTGGCTGGAAGGTGTTGCCTTCAGTCTATACTAGGAGTTCAGTTAGGCAGTAGTGTAAGTCCTAAGCTGAGTGGGTTGGTACAAGACATTGTATAAATCAAAGTTTTCTAGTGGATCCTACCCGAGATAGTAGAAGGGGTGACGTAGGAGCAGTTGAAGTCTCCAAACATCCATAAAAATATCTTGTACACTTAACTGTTTAACTATTGTTTTCAAATTGATTTGATCAGTCCGAGCTTTTGTCAGTTCAGTTCTCACCATAACGGAACTGATACATACAAGAACTGATCCCCCTCATTTCAGTTATTCAGTTCACACAAGGTAAAAAGCTTTCAAATTAATCAGCTTTCTTAACAAAAGATTATTTTCGAGTGTCTTCCGCATGGTTTAAAACCAAACTCGATTTAATTCATCGGTGTTTACATTCTTAGAACACGGACTATTGAAGCTCATTGAGAATATTTTGTTTGAAGCACCTTCGCAGGTGTGAGAACCGATCCATCACTCAACTTCTTTAGTTTGAGTCTATGTCAGGTCTTTAGTAGCTTCAACTTTTATTTTAATTGCTGCTGATCGAACTATCTTTCTCTCACGTGTCTCCTCAATGTCTTGAGATACTGATTTAAAAATTTTATCAACATTAATCAGTGACACTTCCTCAACTGATTCAATTTTCATTTGATCTTTAGGAACCTGACTGATTGAGTTCTCAGTCTGGCTAGGGATTAGCTCAGCCTGACTAGATGATGGTCCAACTTGACTTAACTTTTGTTGAACTTCCTTGACTACTTCTTACACCTGGTCTAAAAAATTTTCTTTACGTTTTTTTTT